>NC_025999.2:15948521-16051021 GCF_000442705.2 Elaeis guineensis | reverse complement strand
TATGATGACTATTCTGCCCTCTTGACCGGTATCACCCCGCCTTGCTACTCCGAGATTCGCGGGCAGAATGACTTTACCGACAGCCCCCGTTATCAAACCCCTGTTGTTGATGGAATTCTTCCTTGGGCTCCCTTTAGGACGACGGAAATTCTCACCGGCCGCCATTCTCCTCCTCACCTTCCTCCAAACCCTAAAAATTCCCTCAAGAACAGCCTCCCGAGTAGAGAGCATGGTGTGAGGGAAGGAGACAGGGACTGGGGCGAGAGAAGTAGGGCTCTCAGATGAAAGAACAGCGCCAGGATGAAACCACGAAGGGACTGAGGGGTTTAAATAGCCGATGGATCCTGGCGCAGTTATGGCGGCGGGTATTCCTGAGCCAACTGGTGTGTGCCACATGGCGCGTTTATCCCCTTCACCGCCATCGAGGGTTGACCGCTCACAGATTCCCGCAGAGCGACGCTTGGGATCGCATTTCAACGGGGGTTTCGAAAAGACTTTTCAAGTCGCCTTCACCGAAAAACGGATTCTGACGTGCGCGCATTAAATAGGGGCGGCAGTGCGCAAGGTTCGAAGGGGCAATTCCGGCTGCGCACATCTCTCTCTGTGTACTTCCTTCGCTTGAAATACCCGCAGCCGAAATCCTCAGCAGAACGGCTCTGCCCGGACTCCTACGGGAGCCGGGCTCCTCCATCGACAGCAGAACGGCTCTGTCCGGACTCCTACGGGAGCCGGGCTCCTCCATCGACAGCAGAACGGATCCGTCCGGACTCCTACGGGAGCCGGGCTCCTCCATCGACAACAGAACGGATCCGCCCGGACTCCTACGGGAGCCGGGCTCCTCCATCGACAGCAGAACGAATCCGCCCGGACTCCTACGGGAGCCGGGCTCCTCCATCGACAGCAGAACGGATCCGCCCGGACTCCTACGGGAGCCGGGCTCCGCCATCGACAGCAGAACGGATCCGCCCGGACTCCTACGGGAGCCGGGCTCCTCCATCGACAGCAGAACGGATCCGCCCGGACTCCTACGGGAGCCGGGCTCCTCCATCGACAGCAGAACGGCTCTGCCCGGACTCCTACGAGAGCCGGGCTCCTCCATCGACAGTAGAACGGATCCGCCCGGACTCCTACGAGAGCCGGGCTCCGCCATCGACAGCAGAACGGCTCCGCCCGGACTCCTACGGGAGCCGGGCTCCTCCATCGACAGCAGAACGGATCTGCCCGGACTCCTACGGGAGCCGGGCTCCTCCATCGACAGCAGAACGGATCCGCCCGGACTCCTACGGGAGCCGGGCTCCGCCATCGACAGCAGAACGGCTCTGCCCGAACTCCTACGGGAGCCGGGCTCCTCCATCGACAGCAGAACGGATCCGCCCGGACTCCTACGGGAGCCGGGCTCCTCCATCGACAGCAGAACGGCTCCGCCCGGACTCCTACGGGAGCCGGGCTCCTCCATCGACAGCAGAACGGCTCCGCCCGGACTCCTACGGGAGCCGGGCTCCGCCATCGACAGCAGAACGGCTCCGCCCGGACTCCTACGGGAGCCGGGCTCCTCCATCGACAGCAGGGCGACTCCGTCCGGACTCCTACGGGAGCCAAGCTCCGACCTCAGTCTCCGACCTCAGTATCAGCTGCTGGAGCCGGATTCCACCCACGACCTCAACCGAAAAGAGGACTCCTCCCGGACTCCTACAAAGGCCGAACTCCGACCACTGCCGAGCCTCGATCAACAAGATCCGCGTCCCTTGGCAGATCACAATAACAACCATGATCCTGTTCCACTTCCTGTAGCGGATTCCGTGCGGCTCCATCACCCCCTGCGGCGGACCCATTACTCTCTGACAGGCTGTGTCAACGGCCACGATGCTGCTCCGCTCCCTGCGGCAGGTGCTGCACGATCCCACTACTCGCTGACAACTAGCGGCAACGGACGCCGCTCCACTACCTGCAGCAGGCCCTACGTGGCGGGCTACGACGATGGCCACGGGTCTACCCCACTATCTTTCGCAATCAATTCCCCTGACCATGGGCGGCCCACTACCAGGCGGTTACAAACGTCGCCATCAATCCGTTGCCTCCTCCGCCTATAAAAGGGAGGTCCAGATACGTTATTCTTTAAGCTCATTTTTCCTATCTCAAAACTCTGCTAAATTCTCCGTTCGAGCATTCCATTCTTGTTGAGGCAGAGAACTGACTTGAGCGTCGGAGGGTCTTGCCAGAGCAACCCCACCTCCGGTTTAGACTTCCCTTGCAGGTCCCGGCGGCGACCGCGGCTTCTCCGACTCCAGCTTCTCCGGCGCAAGCGGATTTTTGCACTAACAATACACATACATACATACATACATACATACATACATACATACATACATACATACATACATATATATATATATATATATATATATATATATATATATATATATATATGATAATGGCGTTATTTAGTTGTATTATTGCTGTTCATAAAATAAAAAATGGTTTACTAAGAAAATTGAATTTGATAAAATATTAGTTATTACATTGTAAACGTAAAATATAAGATATTCCATTATATAATGTCTTCTGAGGCAGGATGACAACTGGATATTAGCTTACTCTATTATAAAAGCAACGGGGCGCATCTTAAACCATCACTACAGCTCTAGGTGGCATCTTGCTTCCTATCTCTGTCAAGAAAAAGGAAACCATCACTACAGCTATAGCACCATTACATCACCTCCAGACATTTCGATTCTTCTCCGTAAGATAGAGGGCCCACAATCCATCTAAGCATCAGGATCAGTCCATAGAGTGCTTGCGTCAATATCAGGCTTGGCACAGAAGAATAAGTGCTTTAGATACCGGATAGAATGTGCCTTCCCTACCAGACGCTTATTGGATCTATGTAGATTACGCTCCAATGTTCATCCTCCAGGTCAACCCCATCTTAATCTTATCTCACACAAAGATGGCAACAGGTTTGATATGAGTCCGGTAGATCATTACCCATACCTACCCCATACTTGCCTCATAGCCAGATGGGACAGGTAAAATTAGATAGGACAAGTGAGATGGGACATCCAATTCTTATCTTCTCACCCTGCATGCCATGCATCCCATGGAAACCAACCTCACACGAGAATGCCCGGTGAGGAAGTCCCAGGCGATGTCCCACTGTTGTTCACATCGACAAGCATCGACAAGTTCGGTAACCAAAACGGATGCCTTCTGAAGTAAACATATAATACGAAGAAGCAGAAGGACATGATTATTTCGCCGTGACAAATAATGACAAGAATGATTAACTTTGTCCTTATCTATATGGAGAAAAAATTTGCAATGTGAGAGGCGGAATGTTAGACGGCGGGAACCGTGATTTTTTAGGAAACTAATGTCAATTTTAAAAAAATTATCAAAATAATATATTTTCAAAATTATTTATTAAAAAATTATCTAAAATAAAATCATCTTATTATAAAATAATTTTTTATTCTGATTCATCAATCTTATCACTAGTTGGAGAACAAATGGCTGATAATATGAGTCAGCCTACCATAGGATGCATATATTGATCGCCGTATAATAAGGTGATTCTATAAGTTGTTCTATGATAGGCATTATAGGGAGACTCTACAAGTCGCCCTATTATAGAACGACTTTAAAATATCCTTCACAAATCTTTCTGTTCTAACTTGTGGCACAGTGGTGACTTGGCACGAATCGACCCATGAGTCGACCTCTACTGTACTACAAACTAAAGTAGAAAGAGTCGGCCTCTACTGTGCCGCAAACCAAAACAAAAAGCATATTTCATAGGCACAGCAAAAGTCAACCCATGAGTCGCCCCCCGACACAAAAATCGTCCTATGGATCGCCCTCTTTTGCGTGACAGCCCTAAAACGTTCTAGCTAATGCTCCATCCAAAAAGGGATGACGTAGTAGTCACCCCTTCATATCCGAAACTGATTTTCTCTTAATTTTAATTTTTGAAACTTTCAAAAAATATTATTTGTATCTCTAACTTGATGAATTTACAACTTTGGCCTTCTCTATGCATCTTTATCTATCCAAAAATTTTTGATTTTCTTGAGATATAAATTCAAACTTCTCCAAACTATTTTTATAATTAACATAGCAGGATATCTCAGAAATGATAGACAATGCCAAACTCCAACCATATAACCAATATCAAGCTCAACAATTATTTTTTTGCGCAACCAACAACAATTCTAGCATGTGCATTCAGATTAAAAAAAAATTTGTAACATTAATTTCAAAATAATGTAAACCAATAGTTGTTCTTTATAAAGTTTGTTAGCAAAAAAACATATGTACAAGCATTATAACTATCGAAAAATATATATACTAAGATACTGGAACCTCCTCCGCATCTGCCTTTCGTAGACGTGTGTCACCTCTGGCCACTGTCGTGATGGCTCAAGCATGATATCAATCGGTGGGGAGGAAAGTGCAGGCGTGCTCAGCCTATCAACATGTATTCTACGTCTACCTCGGGGGACCCTCAGTCTATCCTTGCCTCTAGTCCTCGCATGCATATGATCGACGTGCTGCTCATCGAGTCCATATGACGTCTTCCGACTCACTCATCCTCTGAGATATAGACGTATTATCTACAAAAAGATCGAAGTCCGAGCAGCCAGTATAGGAAGTGTGCTGGGCATATAATGAGATATTCGGATCATCTGTCAATGACGCAGTGTGAAATCGTCTATCCTCAAAGATGACTCGCATAGTGTCTATCCTCAGGTACGATATGCTCCCATACACTCACATACTCTATATATTCCATAAAAATCAATCACATGAAAATACTCCACGATCCTCTCATATGGCCACCAGTCGTGCATCATGGTAGACTCTCTATGTCTCCAACATAGAGGCCCTACATCCTCTCCAGAGTATATATGATTACTACAGTGTCGAATCTAGAGATATAGTACGATAGTATCTATCGACCCCTGTTGCTCCTTGGATTGATTTTGATGATTACAATGTATTTGAAGGGGTACTAACGATTTTCGCTTGAAAAAGACTTATTGCTTTTCAGGAGCAAAATCATAATTTTACCAAAATCCTGATTTGAAAGCATCAAGTGATAGAACAAAAGATTTGTGATTCATTGGTGAAAATTTTATTGTTTTTAGACTTGTATTTTGAAAGATATTCATGTTTGAAAAACATGAGTCGACCCATGAGTCAACTCATGGCACAATGAGCTGTTTCGCACGCAGATTTTTTGGCTTGGCACAACCTATGAGTCGACCCATGAGTCGACCCCCAAGGCATGAGTCGACCCATGAGTCAACCCCTACTGTTTTTAGGCCAAAAATCACAGAACCTTATTTTCTGGTGGTTTTCTGGTGTTCTTCCACAGAGGTCGACCCATGAGTCGACCCCCAGGCATGAGTCGACCCATGAGTCGATTCCTGTGACGGGATTGTTCCGCAACGACTAGTTTTTAATCCGTTTTAAGTGCTTTTAATGCTCATTTAATATGGTCTAACGGCTCTATTTCAGCCTAGAATATTTTTCACTATTTCTTGAAGCTATAAAATGGACAAAAAGGTGGAAATCAAAAAGAAGAAGAAAAGAAGAGAGATTTTGAAAAAAAAGGAATTTCAAGCAAACTTTTCAGCCCTAAGCAAGAGATCACTCAAAGCATTCAAGAAGCCTTTAATCCAAGCTCACCAACTCCTCAAGTGCACATTCAAGTCTCCAACCACCTTGAGAAAATCAAAAAGAGTCTTCTTCTCTTTGAGTAAAGTGTATTTAAAGCATCATACGCTCATTAAAGGAGCTTTCTTTGTACTTGTGCTATTTATTGTTATACTTTGTTTGAGTTATTGTTTTTGTTTTGGAAGGATTCCAAAACAAGGGAAGGTTGATCCGAACCTTGAATCAGAGTGTATTGGGTTGACTTGTACCCGAAAAATAAGTGGACTAGCTTGGGATAGCTAGAGTCGGAGTTTCCGACGTTTGTATTCGTGTTGAATACAAGTTAGTGGATTGAAATTCCCAAGTAGGAGCTTAGGGAGTAGATGTAGGTGCAAGGTTGGCACCGAACCACTATAAATCCTTTTGTTTGTGGTGTGCCTAATTGCTCTTCTTTAACTCTTCATTATTTTCTTGCATTCTTGCTTTTAGTCATTAGTCTTGAATTAATTTTACTCTCTCTATTTATTTAGCTATTGTCAAATATTTTTCATAAGTCATAAGTTAAGCTTAAAATTTTTAGAAACCCAATTCACCCCCCTCTTGGGTTGCATAGCTGGGCAACAAGTGGTATCAGAGCCCGATGCTCTAACCCTACTTTGATCTAATCAATCAAAGAGCCAAAGATCTATGGCAACTCAAGTCGGCACTTCTCTAGTCGAGGGGCAATCCACTAACCGACCTCCACTTTTCAATGGGTCTAATTAACCTATTGGAAAGCTCGGATGAAAATATTCATTCAAGCACTCGACTATGATATGTGGAGTATCATAGTGAACGGCCCTCACACATCCACTAAAATTATAGATGGTGTGGAATCAGCCAAACCCGAGAAAGAATGGGATGAGGTTGATAAGAAAATGACCCAATTAAATGCTAAAGCTATGAATGTTTTTTATTGTGCTCTTAATGCTAACGAATTTAATCGCATTTCTACTTACTCGTCTGCTAAAGAAATATGGGATAGTTAGAAGTAACACATGAAGGAACCAATCAAGTAAAGGAGTCCAAAATCAACATGCTTGTACATAAATATGAATTGTTTAAAATGGAGCATGATGAGTCCATAACTGAAATGTTTACTCGCTTTACTGATATTATAAATGGTTTAAAGAGTCTTGGTAAGTCCTATACTAACAGTGAGCTTGTAAGAAAGATTCTCAGGTCCTTACCAAAAACTTGGGAAGCCAAAGTGACCGCCATCCAAGAAGCCAAGGACTTGAACATTCTACCCTTGGAAGAGCTTCTTGGATCATTGATGACTCATGAGCTGAGCATGAAGCAACATCAAGAGGAAGAAGTCAAAAAAAAGAGAACAATTGCCCTCAAATTCACAGCTCCACCAGATGAAGAAACTGATGACACCGAAAATGAAGAGCAGGATGAAGAGTTGGCACTCATTACCCGAAGATTTAAAAAATTTTTGAAAAAAAAGAAACAAGGGATGAGAAAGAGGCTATTCACAAAAGGAGAACAGAGCAAAGAAAAGGATAAAGACCAACCCCTTATCTGCTACGAATGCAAGAAATCGGGACACTTCAAGTTCGAATGCCCACAACTGAAGAAGGGTCCCAAGAAGTACAAGAAGAAGGCCATGATGGCCACTTGGAGTGCGAGTGATGACTCAAGCTCAGAAGAGGAAGACTCGACTGAACAAGCCAACCTGTGCCTTATGGCACACGAAAATGAGGTAATTTCCGAAACTCCTAGTGACTTTACATTTGAAAAACTGCATGAAGCTTTTTATGATTTAGTTGATGAATTAAAGAAACTAGGGATGAAGAACAAAGATCTAAAATCGAAAAATCAATCTTTATTGAAATAAAATGAAAGTATTTTAATTGAAAAATCCACCCTGCTTCAAGAAAATCAAAGTTTAAAGAATGAAATTGCCAAGCTAAAACCAATAGTAGAAAAATTCATCTTGAGTTCAAATAAACTTAATATGATTCTTGATAATCAAAAAGCCGTATATGACAAGGCTGGACTTGGCTATAACCCTTTGAAGAAACAAAAGTATCTGAAAAATATCTATGTAAATTCTTCAAATAACAAGTTCTCTAATAGTACTTGCTTCAAATGTGGTAGAATAGGATACAAGTCATACACTTGCTTCTCTAACAAATCTGTAAACTCAAATGTAAAGAAAATATGGGTTCCAAAAAGAACCATTATGACTAACCAAAAAGGACCCAAGAAAGCTTGGGTACCTCAAACAAAAACTTGACTTTTGTTTACAGGTGTGTCTAGCATCCCAAAGAGAAAACAGGAAATGGTATCTTGACAGTGGATGCTCGAGACACATGACTGGTGATGAATCCCAATTCATCACTCTTGATGCTAAGAATGGAGGGATGGTCACCTTTGGAGACAATGGCAAAGGAAATATCATCGGTATAGGTAACATTGGTATCACTCCCTCCAAATACATTGAAAATATTTTGTTAGTAGATGGTTTAAAGCATAATTTACTAAGCATTAGTCAATTTTGTGATAAAAGATATAAAGTTGTTTTTGAATCTTCTGTTTGCATTGTAACTAGTCCTATTAATGATGACATTAAATTTATTGGACATAGACATGGTAATGTTTATATGGTAGATTTAAATGATCTGTCCAAAATAAACATGCAATGCCTAGTATCCTTGAATGCTAAAATTAATGAGACTAGTTGGCTTTGGCATCGTAGGCTTGCACATATTAGCATGCATTCACTTTCAAAATTAATTAAGAAAGAATTAGTTCTTGGTTTGCCAAAATTGAATTTTGAAAAGGATAGAATTTGTGATGCATGCCAACTAGGTAAACAAACAAGAGTTTTATTTAAATCCAAAAATATTGTTTCAACCTCTAGACCTTTAGAGCTTTTGCATATGGACTTATTTGGACCTACTAGAACTACTAGTCTAGGAGGAAAATGATATGGTTTTGTAATTATAGATGATTACTCTCGTTTTACTTGGGTTTTCTTTTTGGCACATAAAGATGAAACTTTTCAAATTTTCACTAAATTTTACCGAAAAGTCACTGATGAGAAAGGATTTTCAATTCAAAATATTCGAAGTGATCATAGAACTGAATTTGAAAATCAAGACTTTAAAAAATTTTGTGATGAAAAAGGAATAGGCCATAATTTTTCTGCACCCAGGACACCTCAACAAAATGGGGTAGTTGAAAGGAAAAACAGAACCTTAGAAGAAATAGCCCGTACCATGCTATGTGAAAGCAACCTTCCAAGATATTTTTGGGCGGAAGCAATTAACACAGCATGTTACATCTTAAATCGTGCTTTGATTAGACAAATTTTAAAGAAAACCCCTATGAGCTTTGGAAAGAAAGAAAACCTAATATTGCATATTTTCATGTTTTTGGTTGCCGATGTTTTGTATTAAATAATGGTAAAGAAAGACTTAAAAAATTTGATGCAAAATCAGATGAAGCAATCTTTCTTGGTTACTCCTCCACTAGTAAAGCTTTTAGAGTTTTTAACAAAAGAACCTTAGTAGTAGAGGAGTCTATACATGTTATCTTTGATGAATCTAATGATCTTTCTTCAAAGAAGAATGAAGGTGTTGATGATGCAGATCCTCTTATAGAAGGAATGAAGGAGATCACTCTGAAGGATTCAACAATTCAAGATGATGAGGAACATGAAGACAAACAGGATGAGGAAAATGAAGAACATCAAGAACAACCTCAAGGTACAAATGATCTACCTAAAGAATAGAGGTATGTTCACAATCACCCTAAGGAGCTAATTATAGGTGATCCTGAGCATGGGGTAAGAACTCGTTCTTCACTTAAAGATGTATTTAATCATTGTGCTTTTGTCTCTCATCTTGAACCAAAAACTATTGAAGAAGCTGAAAATGATTATAATTGGATTAATACAATGCAAGAGAAACTTAATCAATTTGAAAGAAATAATGTATGGACTTTAGTATCAAGACCTAAAAATTATTCAATAATTGACACAAAATGGATCTTTAGGAACAAATTAGATGAACATGGAAATGTAATAAGAAATAAAGCAAGATTGGTTGCTAAAGGTTATAATCAAGAAGAAAGAATTGATTTTGATGAGACCTTTGCACCTGTTGCTAGACTAGAGGCCAGTAGACTTCTACTTGCATATGCTTGCTTTATGAAATTTAAATTATTTCAAATGGATGTCAAAAGTGCATTTTTGAATGGATATATTACTGAAGAAGTCTATATAGAACAACTCTCAGGTTTTGAAAATCATACTTTTTCTAATCATGTTTTTAAATTAAATAAAGCTCTATATGGTTTGAAACAAGCACCTAGAGCTTGGTATGATAGGCTAAGCAAATTTTTGCTAAACAATGATTTTTCAAGAGGTAATGTAGATACAACTCTTTTCATTAAAAGAAATCAAAATGATATATTAATTATACAAATATATGTTGATGACATTATTTTTGGGTCTACTAATGAATCTCTTTGTCAAGACTTTGCAAAACTCATGCAGGGGGAGTTCGAAATGAGCATGATGGGAGAACTTACATTCTTCCTCGGACTCCAAATCAAACAAACAAAGGAAGGAATCTCCATCACCCAAAGCAAGTACACCAAGAAATTACTCAAAAGATTTGGAATGGAGAACTCCAAAGCAATTGGCACACCCATGAGCCCTTCATGTAAGCTTGATAAGGATGAAGAAGGTAAATGTGTAGACTTAAAATATTATAGAGGTATGATTGGTTCTCTATTATATTTGACTGCAAGTAGGCCTGATATCATGTTAGGATTAGAGTCTCACTTGAATGCTGTTAAAAGAATCCTTAGATATTTAAATGGTACTCAAACTCTAAGATTATGGTACTTTAAGGACTCATTAATTGATTTAATAGGATATTCAGGTGCTGACTTTGCTGGATGTAGATTAGATAGAAAAAGTACTAGTGGAACTTGCCAATTTCTCGGAGTTAACCTAATCTCCTGGTTTAGCAAGAAACAAAACTCGGTAGCACTGTCTACGACCGAGGCCGAATACATTGCAGCCGGAAGTTGTTGTGCTCAAATCTTGTAGATTAAGCAACAACTCGAAAATTTTGGTATCAAACTTAATAAAACACCCATAAGATGTGATAACACTAGTGCCATAAATCTTACTAAAAATCCAATTCAGCATTCTAGGTCTAAACATATTAAAATCAGACATCATTTTATAAGAGAACATGTTCAAAACAAAGATATAATTCTTGACTATGTTTGTACTGAAAAACAATTAGCCGATATTTTTACAAAGGCCCTAAGTGAAGATAGATTCTGTGAAATTAGGAGAGAGCTAGGAATTCTTGATCCATCTGCTTAAATATCTCTCTAATTCCAAGGAATCAATGTCAAAAATTCTTTGAACTCAATTTCCATCATTTCTCTTGGACCTAAAAGCTCAAGATTATCATTCTCACAACTTTACATAGAGCAAAATTTCTTCTCCCAGAGTTTTGAATTTTTTCAAAATTTATTCATAATTTTTCTGAAATGTTGTGAATCATGAGTCGACCCCCTAGGGTCGACCCAATGGCATACTTGCAATTTTCGGCCAACATCCCACGGGTTCATCTCTCTTTGATTAAAACCCCGTTCATGAGCCGACCCTCTCTATCTTCGTCTTTCTCCCTCCAAAATCCATAGTCCTCTTCTTCTTTCTCTCCAAATCCAAGGTCTAAGTCCAAGATTTTTCTCTCATCACCTCTCCACCTCAAATCGCCCCTTGGGAAAGGAGCTATTCCCATTTTTCTTCCTTGATTAGAGCGGTTGGAGCGTACCCTAGCTTCCACCATTCTCCTCCAAATCGGAGTTTCTCTCTTCCAAAAATCTCTTTCCATCCCCTAATAACCCTCTATCTCCTCACACATTTAATCTTCCAAGTCTCCTTGCTTGTTCTGGTGGTGAGAATGGCTCCAAAAATGAAACTCCCTCAAAGAAGAAAATCGGTCCGTGAGTTGGAAGAGGGCGTGCGCAGGAAAAGACAAGCTTCTCAGACCTCTTCTGCTTCCATTCCTGCTTCGGCATCTGCTCCAGGTTCCTCTCAGTCTCCTCTAAGCCCTAGTAAAATTCCTCTATCTGTCAGAAAGGTGGAAACCGAGAAAAATATTGACTTCAGATTTTTTGAAAATGAGGGATTCTCCATTGGTTCAAAGATCAAAAACCAGGGTTGGAGATTTTACTGTTCACTTAAAGATGTTACATATGTAGATTTGGTTAGAGAGTTTTATCTGAATCTACGTTATGGCAATGGAATAGTAACATCCACTGTTAAGGAAATTGATATCTGCCTAGATCCTGTTATTTTGGGAGAGATTCTTCATTTGCCCTGTGAGGGATATTCAAACATGGAACTCCCAGTGAAGGAAGAAGGAATTAATGTAATTTTAGGAGGAACTTACTCGGGAAGCCTAAATAAACTTGAAGCCAAGATCCTGTCCATTGAAATGAAAATTCTACATCAATTGGTAACAAAGCTTTTCTTCCCAAGAAGTGGTAGACATGACCTCCTTTCAGACCGAGACATATACATCATGTTTCATGTGATCACCCAAACCCCCCTAAACCTCCCTGCATTAATGATAGAAGCTATGAGAGAAACCCTGAATAGATCCAGGACACATCTGCCTTTTGGTATGGCCCTCACACTGGTATTCAGAAGGTTTGAAGTTAGTTTTGAGGGGGAGGCATCAGCTAGGCTCTCTCACTCTGACACCATCAACCAACACACTTTGCACCGCATGAGATTCACTAGGACCGATGGTGGTTGGATTAAGGGTGCAGAAGAGAGAGTTGAGGACAGAGCTGAGGAAGAAGGTCCTTCATCACCTCTCCATGACATCAGGACAGCATCTCCAAACATCCGGTTTGTTTCAGATCCAGAGGCTGGCCCTTCAGAGTCCACCTGGAGGCAGCCAGACTTAGAGGAGTATTGGAGAGTGGATTTGATTTCCTGAGGAGAGAGATCAGAGGCTCTAGTGAGCATACATCCACCCAGTTCACTGCACTGCTACAGTCTGTTTTGAGAGCTCTAAACCTTCTAGACACCATCAGACTCTCTCTTGCAGTTCAGTCTATTGCTTCTCAGCCTTCAGGATCATCTCGCCCACCTACTCGTGCCAGCACCTCCACTCATGGCAGAGGCAGACGGGGTAGAGGACGAGTCCTTGGTCGTGATCCTTCATCTCCCCACCCCATCTCCGATACATCTGACTCTAATCCATCTAGTCATGAGCTCTACTAGATCCTTATTGTTAGTCTTGACTTTTGTTTCTTTCTAGGATCTATCTTCTGGACCATGTAATGATATTAACTGGTTGACTTTTATATTATGGAATATGTATTGAAACAACTATGGTATCAATCACTTTTTAATTATAAATCTACTCTTTGACTTTTAATATATGACCTTCAAATTGAGTGCATACTTAAAATACTATGAATTGCTATTTCATATCTATGATATCCAATAGTATGTTTTTTTATAATTGCTGTATTCAGGGGGAGTAAACATTTATGTTAGTAAAATTAATGATTAGTACAAGAAGCTCAAGAAACAAAAAGAGAAAATGTATTCAAAAGAAAAGGGGGAGTAAACAATTTTTGTTTGATGATGTTAAAAAGGGGGAGAAATTACAGAACCAAAAGCAAGATTAATAAAAGACTTAAAAACAAAATGAGTAAATTGTTAAGCAAAAGCAAATGAGCAAACTTTAAAATTAATTCTTAGACATGCTCTGATAGTAAATTGTTAAGCAAAAGCAAATGAGCAAACTTTAAAATTAATTCTTAGACATGCTCTGATACACTTTAAAATTAATTCTTAGACATGCTCTGATACCAAAATTAAATAATCAAATGAGAATGAGCAAATTTTCAAGATGCTAAGCAATTTGAAAAACAAGCAAATGAGCAAATGAGATATTTTCAAATATGCAATTTTCAAATTCTTAGGCAAATTCTGCTTTGCTCTGAAAATAAAAACAAATTTTGCTCCGATATCAAAATCACATAATCAAATGAAAAAATTTTCAAATCTTTAAGCAATAGGCAAATTGTTTATGCAAATGAGCAACACAAGCAAATGAGCACATGTATCACATGCCAAAGAATCAATCTTCTTTTTAAGCAAATACACTTATAAGTATTTTTCAAGTTGGTAGCAAATTTCTCATTTATCTTCAAACTACCTATAATGCATTTCATTCCTTTAAAATTCATGCTCATTGTTTCATATATATGCTCTTGTTCAAGTGTTTTGTCATCATCAAAAAGGGAAAGATTGTTGCTCCTTGGATTGATTTTGATGATTACAAAACATTTGAAGGGATACTAATGATTTTCGCTTGAAAAAGACTTATTGCTTTTCAGAAGCAAAATCGTAATTTTATTAAAACTCTGATTTGAAAGCATCAAGTGATAGAACAAAAGATTTGTGATTCATTGGTGAAAATTTTATTATTTTTGGACTTGTATTTTGAAAGATATTCATGTTTGAAAAACATGAGTCGACCCATGAGTCAACTCATGGCACAATGAGCTGTTTGGCACGCAGATTTTTTGGCTTGGCACAACCTGTGAGTCGACCCTCAAGGCATGAGTCGACCCATGAGTCGACCCCTGCTGTTTTTAGGCCAAAAATCACAGAACCTTGTTTTCTGATGGTTTTCTTGTGTTCTTCCACAGAGGTCGACCCATGAGTCGACCCCCAGACATGAATCGACCCATGAGTCGACCCCTGTGACAGAATTGTTCCGCAACGGCTAGTTTTTAACCCAATTTAAGTACTTTTAATGCTCATTTAATGTGGTCTAACGGCTCTATTTCAGCCTAGAATATTTTTCACTATTTCTTGAAGCTATAAAAGGGACAAAAAGGTGGGAATCAAAAAGAAGAAGAAAAGAAGAGAGATTTTGAAGAAAAAAGGATTTCAAGCAAACTTTTCAGCCCTAGGCAAGAGATCACTCAAAGCATTCAAGAAGCCTTTAATTCAAGCTCACCAACTCCTCAAGTGCACATTCAAGTCTCCAACTACCTTGAGGAAATCAAAAAGAGTCTTCTTCTCTTTGAGTAAAGTGTATTTAAAGCATCATACGCTCATTATAGGAGCTTTCTTTGTACTTACTTGTGCTATTCATTGTTATACTTTGTTTGAGTTATTGTTTTTGTTTTGGAAGGGTTTCAAAACAAGGAAAGATTGATCCGAACCTTGAATCGGAGTGTATTGGGTTGGCTTGTATCCGAAAAACAAGTGGACTAGCTTGGGAATGCTAGAGTCGGAGTTTCCGACATTTGTATTCGTGTTGAATACAAGTTAGTGGATTGAAATTCTCAAGTAGGAGCTTGGAGAGTGGATGTAGGTGCAAGGTTGGCACCGAACCACTATAAATCCTTTTGTTTGTGGTATGCCTAATTGCTCTTCTTTAACTCTTCATTATTTTCTTGTATTTTTGCTTTTAGTCATTAGTCTTGAATTAATTTTACTCTCCCTATTTATTTAGCTATTGTCAAACATTTTTCATAAGTCATAAGTTAAGCTTAAAATTTTTAGAAACCCAATTCACCCCCCCTCTTGGGTTGCATAGTTGGGCAACAACCCCGAGTGTACATCGGAGTCTGAACCAATCATATCGTATCTACTATTGTTATGACAAAATAAAAATAAATATCATAAATGTCATTAATAATATAAATGCCAACAGTAACAAAAGGATAATTTCATAATTTTTTTTAAACATTTACATGATATGATTATATAATCAAAATAGTTTAAAAAAATATAAAGGATATATAAAGATAGTCTGTATATCATATAAAAAAAAAGATAAATCAGCACCGTTGGGGGCATTTGCGTCGGTTGTGCCCCATCTCTTTGCACAATCTATAATGGACAATATTTTAACTTTCCATTACATCCATATCATTTCGGATCCTTCTTGATTATGGATGCCCCTTTCCATACCATCTTACGGATGGGTGCAGTATGAGTCTAGATACTATCCACTCAAACCAATAACGAAAATTCTTTAGAAGGTAGAAGATAGATGCATAAGACTGCTCATAATGTCTAATAGTATATCAGTCATCCATAAACTGCTTTCAGTCCAAACGGGACAGATACAGGCTAAGACACTCCATGCTTGACTGCTCCAATGGGACAAATATAGGCTAAGATACTCACATACTGTTCACCACCATTTGAAACTCCTAATGCTGCCGGCTCAATAAAAATTTTAACTGCCAGAAAAAAACTCCTGTGATGGAATGCCTAAGACGGTATACGTTGTTTGATCATCTTCAATACGTACAACCAAATACTATCCAGCCGTATGAAAATACTATCTAGCCGTATGAATCGAAAATCTACATATTAGAAAAACTCTACATTCCTTGGGGTTCTATCTAATAATAGCATTGCAGACCTGCACAAATTCTTGATATGTTACATTACGATCCACCATGACCATTCAGATCCTTCCACCATCGTAATATGCACCATTAGCATTACAACCGATCACTCCATCCCAATAAAGATAATAGTGACAAGTCCTAGATTCATTTTTCAAAAAATATTATGATAACTAACTGTATAAAAATAACAAAATTATAAAATACTATTTCTAAACTCCTTACACAATAACCTGATCTCAATTTCAAATTTGAGTCCTTAAGTTTGAAAAGCAAACCTTCAACAATGAAGAGCTTCATCCTTGAGTCTCTAAATTTGAAAGGCAAATGCAAAAATGCAGTCTAACCCGACAAACCTAGTGCAAATCTCACACCATGAATTTGGTATCATTCATATTACCATAAGAATAGATCCCATAAAATGAAAATTTTTGTAAACAAAAAAACCTAATCCAAATCTCTCACCATGGATTTGGTATTATTCATACTATCACGAGAACAGAACCCATGTTTCTAGCAAGATTAAGCTCTCAAAACCTCAAAGAACCAACGAAGCACCAAATGCCCTAAGAGAAAACCCCAATCGAAACCTAATAAACCCCTCCAACCTCTCTCACGTGCTCTCCTTCCCCACATATCTCTCAAAAAGAATGAAATAAAAAAAACAAGAAGCAAAAATAACAAAATAAATGATCAATATGGATATAGATCATACCTTTTAATAAATCAAAGAGGAGCCAAGAAAGCCATCCACATGCACACACGAGACGAAGAGAGAGAGAGAGGGAGGGAGGAACGCACCCGCATGAGAGAGAAGGGGGATACTTGGGGTGACTGAAGAACTCGAGATAGCAAGAGAGAAGATGAGAGAGGTCGGAGATCTCAAATCTTAAAGATCTGATAAGTGAATCATTCTATCATAGAACGACCCATAAAATCACTTTATCGTAGAATGACCCATATAGTCATCCTACCATATGATAACTTTATATAATATCTACCTCCACACCCCCAACTGGCGTTAGATAGCTGAATCAATATATAAAATCGCCCTATCATCCAATGATTTTATGCGTAAGCATTATTTTCGTAAATAGTTTGAACACAATATTATTTTAATAATTTATTTTTAAATGAACATTATTTCAATAAAAATTCCAGCGAGAACCACTATCAGGACTATTTTCATCGTTCTTTTTTATTTTACCCTTTTTCTTAGCCATGATCAATTTGCAACATAAGTTTTGGTGGACTAAAGTCCAACATAATTAAGTCCTTTAGAAATAGAAACAGATTGAACTAACAGGTATGACCCCAACAGCATTCACCTTCCGCCCTCAAGTGCCAAGTTTGCCATGCCCCTGGACCATCCATCAGAATGTCTGATCAGTACAGAACAAGAATATAGTATTCTGGAAAAAAAAATAACGCTAAATCACAAAATAAGACTTCAACAAAGAACGGGTACGATATGTTGTTTGGGGAGAGAGAACTCTAGTAATATGTGTGAAAGCGGCACCTGGCAAAAGAACATAAATTGCACGAACTGTTTCTCAGTGAGGCGGTTCACAATTCCTAAAGATTGGGAACTTGCCTGTTGGCACCGGAATCATTTGTCTTCTTTGGTGACTACCAAACAGTTTTTTGATGGCTTGCCAAAACAGTCGTTTGTAGAATAGCTTGATTCTAATTTAGAGTTAATTTGGTAAGCCACGGTCACTAAATCTACAGTTCCAAACTTAATCGGCGGGAGATACTGATATATTTAGAATTAAAGCTTTTAAGCTAACAGAAAATTTAATGTGCGCGTGAAATAAAAGAGCTATTTATTCATTCACTGTGAGACAGGAAGGTATATCAGACCATATGCTTAGCAACGTGAATGGGTTAGTTGAACAAATTATTGGATATTCTGGTGGTAGGTGGAATTTTTTGATGGAAGTGATTGATATGCTCTAATGTTCTACAGCAACTGAAACAGCTAAAAAGATTAGATAGGGAGCATCATCTTCCAGATTCTTTGCTGAAAATACACAACAAGAGCTTGGTCATTTGAGAATGTAAGATAATTGATATTTTTATATATTTGTACATGTAAAAAAGCATAAATGAGAAAAAAAAGCTGACAATACAAAGACATGGTCATTTCAGCAGCAAATAGCATCTCATCCAACTATAATTTAGAATGTGTTCCTTGAGTCAGTCACAAATAATTAGAGTAAAATCACAAACCCATATATACTGAAAAGTTCTGTCGATCTGATTATCCAAGAATAATTCAAAGTATTAGTTGTCCAGGAAAAGCAAGAACAATTCAAACTTTTTCAAAAACATAAAGGATCTTGTTACCATGCATAGGATTAAGAAGCTACAGGTCCAGTTTAAATAAAATGAGTCTATTTCTGATTAACCTTATCAGGCCAACCATAGATATTCATATATTTTAAGTTCAAAAGAACTCAAATAATAAATAATTGAAAAAAGAAATTAGCAAAAAATAAGAATGTAAGCAAATTGATTTTTTATATATTTTTTCATGTAAAATAGCATGAAAGAGACAAGAACAATTAACAATGCAAAGACACATAGCATCACCAAATTGTAAGTCAGAATGTATTCCCTTAATTAATCATGAATAGTTTGTGTTAGAATCAAAAATCTTGTGAATCTGAATAATTTGCGTTAGAATCACGAAACTCATGAATGTTGAACAGTTCTAAGTTGATTTGACGATCCAAGAATTTTTGAAATTTTCAATCATGTGGCTAAGAAGTTGGAGGTCCAAATTTAGACTAAAATGAGTTCATTTTTAATTTAATTTATCAGAATCAATTACTAACATTCATCTAACATTAAAAGGAGGAAGGTTACTCTCCCCAACCCTTTACTTTGGACTCTGCCCAACCCCCTCATTCCCCTGAGCATTTCTTGCAACCCTTGGGAAGTGGGACCACCCTCTTCCAGATGAAGAAACTAAAAACAAAAATCATATTTTTATTGATAACTCCAGTTTTCATCTGTGCACCCATCCTTTTTCTTGCACTCTCTTAGAGAAGGAAAGCAACAACAGAAATGCAACCAGCAGCAATAAGATTTTATTTTATCATGCTACATATAATAACTAATATATGAGACTTAAGAATTATTCATGCTTTCTCTCACGTGCATCTATGTCGTTAAGAATATTGCAGCCATCTGTGCTTCATGAAACATGCATTGCATTCAGCCAGCATTGGTATTAAAATATGCCAGGTTTGTCAACCACCTCATTCTCTTATGTTCCAATAAGCTGATCATATTGGATGGTGACAAAAATGTTCCACTACAATTTCAAAAGTAGTACCATCTAGGGTGAGTCTGCAGCCAAAATTGAGAGGATAAGCATGTTACTGAAGATGAAAAGAAAAGAAGAGAGATAAGAGGAACCCTAGTCTGAGGGGTGTAAATGAGCTGAGCTCGAGCTGTTCATGAACAGCTTGTTTAGGAGATCCGGTGAAATCATTTGAGACTTTCGTTTATATATGCGAGCAATAATCTGGATTATATTTTAATCTTATTGTTATAACGTATTCCATTCTGCATAACATGGTTCATCAAATCATCCCAAACCACCCATACCGAGGCATACAGTACCACACTAGTGCAGAACTGCGATGGTTCTAGGTTTGATTTGGTATATGAGCTGAACCAGCCCTGATTGATACGAACTGAGCAATGCTGCCCCGTACTCCCCAGTCCCTACCCATACAATGAAAAGTAGAGTCGGCATAGGAAGGGAAGCTCATCTATAAAAAGAGAGAGCAAGAGCCATGATGAGCGGGGGCAAATGGTAGTTTCATCATTTTCTAAACTGAGATGCATTCTATCATGAGTTGAATCCTTTAGTGTCTCTTTGAGCTATGAACTGAGAGGCCACAGCCATACCATGGCTAGGAGTGAGAAAAATTGTTTAGAGCCTATGTCGATATGGCATGCATATTGTACCATACCCTAACATACTGCTACAATTCATGGTACCAATTTTGCAAACCTTACAACATAACCTATATTAGCTTATAGCAAAGAATTATAAAATAATTATGTTACAATTATTTATATTATATAATAATAATCAACATTATATTATATCTATATTATTTATAAATTAGTTTTCAAGCTAATGTGAGCTGAGTTCAAGCTACTTTCGAATAGCTTACTAACTATTTTCGAACAGCTTATTCATTTGCCAACCCTACCTAGAATTCACCAAGATAAATTTGGGTGGTCATGAAAACTAATCCATCCCAAAATCAGTAACTCTAGTGGTACTCCTAAAAACAAACACCTATACTAGCACAGACACTACATCAAAGAAACTTTATATCTATCCAAAACTCTCAACAGTAATTTTAGGGCTCCTTTAATAAGCCTTATTTAACATTCACGACCCTATACTATATTCATAACCTTTTAACTTTCTAGTACAATGCAGACTAGCAATCTCTCCAATTGGTGCTAGATTTTCTGCAGAATGGAATGGTGAGAATTCCTGTCCCGATCATGCACATGCAGAGGCATGTCATGTGTGTCAAGAACCAAAAAGAAAAGAAAGTAAAAAGGTTGGTAGCATGGGCCCTAATGCTATGAGTTTCAAGGACTTTCACAACCAAGACACCACCTACGCGGAAGAGGTAGGCTACAAATGAGGCTATGATTCTACACTAACAGCTATGAGTAAACTAGAGTAAAAAGCAAGGTAAATAAAGCAAGAAAATTAAAGATAAATGCAAAGACAAAGTAAATATAAAGATAAAAGACAGGTGTTTGATTGGCCAAAGATCCTCCTATGAGAATTACATCCCACTATTTATACATCATGCTGTATTCACACTTGTCCTTCACTCCTCTGACGGTTCCAGTGATTGGTGCTAATAGTTTTCCACTCTTGTCATGCCTCATACCATATACAATTCCTTCTAGTAGGCTGATGAGGAAGATCTTCCGTGGTTCACCATATCTGATTAGCCTCAAGCAGATATGGATAGTCTATGCTTAGGTTGCCTTCAACAACTATTCGGCCTATCCTAGCCGATGCTTTCCTTACTCGGTCTGTGAGGTTTCACACGGTTCCCATGTTAACCCACCCCTTAACTTAGTCTATTTCCTTCATATGGAATTCATAGGTGTCAAGTATTCAGCCTCTGAGTAATCATCTCATTCCATCAATTCCAGGTGTTTGGTCCGAGACCCCTTAACCTCAAACTATGGTTTTCATTGTTCAACATGCAGACCAAGCACACAATGTTTTATAGAGGAACCACCATTGCATTAAGAGACCTCTGGTTACTTGTCCTTATTACTACAGATTTTAATTTGGAGAGAGCAAACTCAAAAGTTTAGAAGAAGTACTAAAATAGAAATTTTGCTAGTTACATAAAGTTTGGAAGTACCTTAGGACAAGCAACTCAAAACAGAATTGCAGAATACCAACCATTATATTAAGTTTACATCGTGCTAGTTATTAATATTTTGATATTATTATGTAAGGAATTCTGAGACAATATATGCTATATGATTTGAGTTCATCCCATTCCCCTTCGTTGTTGACAGGTTTCCAAATGAATACAACCTTCTTTCAGCCTTTTTCTCTTCTTAATCATCCACCACACCCTTTTCAAAAGGAGAATGGTGAAGTAGACATAATGGGTGCTCCTTTTCCTCTGCATATACTTCCTGATGACTCCACTAAGAAGAAGGCTATCAATGAGGAAACAAAATCCTAATAAAAGATGATATATTTTTGATAGTGGCACAGATTGTTGGTTGTAAATGGGTTAATCAGTATGCAGAAGATGAAAGCAAGGTTGGCTAAAGGCTTCAAACAATCCAATAGTACTAACTAACAAGAATGTTTTGTCAGAAAGAATTTTTTTGGTAATCCTCCTTTCCCTACCAAGTGGTGGCCTTCCACTAAAGAACTAGTTTCATAATAAGCTCCTAATGGAAGTGTTTATAGCAACACTTTCAGGGCCCTATGTTTCAAAATTTAAATGGAAAGCTAGCAAGTTGAAAAGGTTGTCCACCATAAAGTAGCAATCTCTTCACATGGTCAAAAAAGTTTACTGTTTTATAAGATCACAACTCACAACCAAGGTTTGCTATCTTAGTACCGAACCTCGTACCAGTACCATCCTATTACAGTGTTGATATGCAGTTCGGTATCGTATGATAGTGTCAGTACAATATGGTGCGTGGTACGTGATACTCATATGGTACGCCTTGTATCATATGGTACGGAGAGATATGGCAAACCTTGGTCAGAACAATATCAGTTTCCATTTAACTTGTGATAAATAGAATTTTATATCCTATTTTCCATGTCAAGGTTCAAGCATATGTATCATCTCAGCACTAGTCATTTCCAAAAATGGAAATATTATTTTTCATTCCCATTTTTTGAGTAGTAACCCAACTTGTCACAAATTATTATACAATCCTATCAATAACTATGTCACATATACACTAGTCACATGTATAAATTTTTATTTCCAAAGCTATGCAACATTAGGTGGCATTTTATAGATTGATTTGACAACCAGTTTACACATTTCATTGATATTAACACATGATATGCTAGGAGGCCCATCAAATGTGCATTTCTCTTTCTATGTAACATTATGAAAACGTCAACATATTATTGTTAACATATTCAAAGCAAAAGGAGGAAAACCTTCAAAATTACATTATTGATGATGTATTAATGATGGAAGAGGGTGAGACTTGGCGCAACGATAAGATTACTCCCCTATGACCTGAGTGTTATGGGTTCTAAACAAGAAAATAACCCTTCCGCACATGAAGGTAAGGCTCGTGCACTGGGCCACTCTTAACTTTTTACCATGTATTAATGATGGAAGAAGGCAGAAGAGGAAGAAGAAACAATGTATAAGAGTTCAGATGAGTTTATTTTATCTGTGCCTAACAAATTCTAGGATTATTTGATCGTATATTAAAATCAACAATTTATTACCTTTCCTACAAAAAAAATAATAATAAAAATAATAATACTAGCTTTATAAAGTTGCTTGGTGGTCTCAAGTCTCAACAGTAAGTTATCACAGCCAACTTTCATTTACGAAAGAAATACAGTTACAGGTGAGAGCTAGGTCTTGCACAATTATCAATTATATTAAAAGGCTTCTCTTTTTTAAAACCCCTTGCCTTTGATGCCAATTATGATTATTAGTATTGGAAAGTTCACATCTCTTCTTCTACAACTTTGGGAAAAAGAAGTCAGTACTTGCTGAAAATCCGCCCATCAAATGAGAGTCCAATCAAAGTGAAAGTAATGTTTGTTTGATACTCAACAACAAAAGATGTTTGACCCTCAGTTCAAAAGGCAAACTAGAAGCAATTATTTTAAACATAGCTTTTGCCACCTCTTTCATCTTCAAACCAAGCAATTAATTCCATGAACCCAGACCTATTCCTAAACCCTAAAAAAGTAAGGTTTCAGAACTTGGTTTGAGTTTTGGTTTCAATCAACCTAAATGAATTTCAATTTCAGTAATTTCAGCAACTTTGTTTTAAATTTTTTTTTTTTAAAAAAGGCACACTAAAATCTAAAAGGGATAATATCAAGAAATATTAAACAAGTGAAGAAAATGAATCAGACATCACTTGAGCATACTGCACTAGTTGGAACTTTCAATGTATTGCTTCTGTGTTCTCATACTAAAATTATATCCATGTACATACAATACCCTGAAACTAATATATACATATATATATGTATACATATATATATGTATACATATATGTATATATATATATCTCGTCTCATATTATTTTAGTGTGTCGTATATCATTTCACCATTTAAGACAAACTAAAGCATGAAATGTATTATTGTTTGTAGCATCGAGAATAACTTTTTTTAGAATTTGCAGATTCTGAGTATAAGTTTATGAAAATAATTCTCAAACACAAAGAAATGAAGAATGATACATAATTAGTAAACACTATCAATACACCCATGTTGATATACATATATAATACTTGGCCTCATAAGTTCTGTTTAAAACTCAAAATTAGATTTCATTCGGAATCAGTTCCAACAGATACTCAAAATTGTTTGTTTAGATTTCAGAGTTTCAACCAAGACATGAAATCATGTACAGACTCAGCAATCTCATTTCCTAACTTCCACATTCCAAAAATGCATTCAAGAACTTTACCAAATAGAAAAGTAAAAAATTGACCGAAATGGTGATCCTTCTTTGAATCAAATTATCTAGAAGTTGATTTCTCCTAATAAATTATTAACAATTGTTCTTCGTCAAGCTTCATAGGTTGCATCAAGGCAATGTGAATGCTAAAGTCTACAACCAAGATTATTCATATTACAAGAATTGATACCTAGCAACAACCTAGATTATTCATATTATATCCTAAGATTGATGAGACAAAAGTTGAGTCAGAAATAAATTAAAAAAACAGAGTTCACATAAAGAGTTTGTTGATTGGGGACAGTCAAGATCTATCTTGCAGACCTACCAACATATAAACAGATGCTTAAGAGTTGATGTGTTCTGCAAATTCTTAAATCAGAAAGCGCAACCAACATTACAAAAGCCACAAGAAAAACAAAAGACTTGCATATTTTCAATGATACATGAGTCCCTTGGTAGCCTTTGAACCAAGCAATGAGTGGCTACAAATATAAGCAGGTTTTGCAGTTTTAGTACAAAGAATGGTCCAGTGCAGCCCCTGTGCCAAAAACACTGGTCTCATTTCAAACAGTATCACAGTAAAAAGAGATAAAACAGAAGAACCGATATTATAAAAGTTTATTATGACATTAAGCCCATTAAAAAAACATTTATACATAAACATTCATAATTCTGTATTATGAATTATACCAATTTTCCATTTTAAGTTTGATCCAAACAAAATATCTATTGGTTTGATAAGATGACTGGTTGTTTATACATTCTTCAACCAATATAGAGTTCGGTACCAAGACAGTGAACCTTACTTGAGAGGACTCTATCCATATTTTCTAAATTGTCACTCCTCTCCCATGGTTCAGCCACATGCATAGAATTTGCAAAACTTAGTCATTAATAAAGCTAAGTAGTTGATAGTACTAATATGTCATGTATCATGCATACTATCTGAGACTAGAATAGACTATTATAGAGTAGCACAGGTTCATTTTCTGCAACCACGACCCTCCTCACATGGTTGGCCACAGCCCACATAAGTGGTGCAACACAGTGACACACACCACTGCGAGCACAGAAAATGGTACTCTATCCTACATGGTCAAACCAAGTCAAGGCAGCAAGCAAAAAGAGAAGATCAAAGGCATAAAGGGATCTTCTGCATCACCTCTTGTTTTCCTTTTTGTGGGACATGTTTTACGTTACCTATTCATGTTGGGGGTGCACCATACTTATATCTCTTCATAAAAATCCTTATAAGATGCTCCCCGAAGAGGTATTAAAATAGCAAGACATCAGTTTTCAACTTGATAGTTAACTCCTTTATCCATTGGCAGCCTGTTCAATGAGATGGTCATATATGAAGTAATCCTGAAATCTTGACACATTTGAGGCAGAGCATGAATTCATAATAAGGTTGGAGTTCATGGAATGGCAGAAAATACTAGTTATTTTCACGTAGAGGCCAATACAAATCACTTTGAAACCAAAAAAGATTAGAAGCCAAAGATGTAAGAATGTGTCCTGACCATTGTGCAGCATTTTAGTTCTTCCAACAAAGGGAAATATTCTAATTGAGATGGATATAATCTCTTGAAGGGGACAGAATGGGAAGGTAGGAGAAGAAAGGTCAGTGACTAAATTTTGTTTTTCTAAGTTTCAAAATTTATATGCATTAATATTATCTCCTCTTAAGGTTAGAAGTCATTTTATTAGAATAAAGTATATAATTGATAAATCAAAGTTGTTAAGAAATTCCAAGTTTGAGAACAAACAGCTGTAGTAATATAAATATTATAAACCAGTGAGTATAAGTGAATATCCCACCATCACCATGGATTGGAAAAATTTTGGAAACCCTTATAAAGTTCAATCTGTAATTTGAGGTCTAAATCAATGGTCCATGGCCAAATGCATTTCAAAAAATCACTGTTTTAGTAGTGTTGTGTTCTAAAATGGCCAAAAGCCCAAAATTTGAAGATTAGCAAGTTTAAGCAATAAAAAGAGGCATGAAGATAAGTTTTTAGGAACTCAAGAAAATGTTGATATACATTTCTTTATTTGAAGATAAAAAAGAACATCACCTAGCAGTCAAGTGATCAATCCAATATTATATAAACTTCATTCAACATTTAAGAAACCCATTTTTAGCCAGAACACAGTTTCAAAATATTTCTTCATTAAGAACCCATTCTCAATTAGCTCAACTAATTAGACTTCAATAAAGCTTCCTGCATGCAGCTTATGCTAAACACTTCTCCGAAAATCATGATCATGCTCTTGAAATAAAAGCTAGCTCTAAAACCATCAAACTTACTAACCAAGTGACTCTTCCAAGGAAATTTATTATCAAGATGGATGCCCAACTGGTTCAGAACTGGTTGAATTGTGCAAGGACAGAGTCATCTCAACCATGAAAATTGAATCCTCAGATTACAGACATTCCCCATAAATTTGATAATTGGGTATCAAGCATGTCTATGAAGAACATACTGCCAGCAGAACAACTAAATGCTGCAAACAGGGTTCTTGAGAGTCATAGTTATGTGATTCTACTCAAGGATGTCAATTTTATCCATCAAAGTGGAAGGGGTGCTATAGGTATAAGCGGTGGCTAGCTTTCTTTGTTAAAAGTAGAGGGATTTGATTGAAATTTGAAATCACTTTTGCTTCCAGAAAATGTATGATAATAATAAAGAAATATGAGCCTGCTAAGTATCCGCCCTTGGTTTAGACCCATTAGTGATTGGAAATTCACCTGTCCCACTTGTAACATAATATTCCTAACTACCAATGCGTCTTTATAACTGTCCTTGGTAATTTCGATAAACCCTTTAAGGCAACCTTTCATCTCAGTGAGATATTAATTTGCATGGGTATCACAGGGATGGCAGTCAGACAGGTTTTTTCAGGTATCTGATCCATCCTAAACCATAATAGGACCAGTTTAGCATATCCTATAGGGTTTGGGACAGGTTTGGGATTTAAATCTAAAACCCAAATGGGTTTGGTACAAGCCTGAGATTTTTCCCTCATGTACCCGCTACCCAACTCTGATTATATATAAATACTAACACAAAACCCTAGCCTTCATCTAAGCTTTCCTTATGCGGCCGCCGATCCAAGCCTCCTGCAGTTCCACCTGATTGAGCCTTGTGAGGACCAAAAAATCAGAGGAAATATTAGGGGAAACACAGGAAAAATCCACAAAAACAAAGGAAAGATATGAAAAAAAATGTAAGACCTTTTCCCATGTAGATTGATCATTTTTTTTTCTTTTCGGTTCTTTTCTTTTCTTTTCATTCTCTTTTTCGGAGATCTGTGAGGAAGTAGAACACCTGAGGGAGATTAGAGGGGTCTCTTAGTTCTAGTTGGGGCTTTTTCTCAAGCATAAGATATTTTGTGCAAGTTGTGGTGGTGTGAGTTAGTTACTTGGGGGTTTGAGAGCTTAATCTTGGTAGAAGTGTGATATTTTGTAGGGTTTGGGGATTTTTGATTGAAAGGATTCTTCTTAGTTTGGCTACTAAATTTTCAATTTATGTAGTTCTATTCTCATGATAATATGAATATGATACCAAATCCATGGTGTGAGACTTGCATTAGGCTAAGTTCCACCTTTCTGAACTGTCATGTGAATGCATGAACAAGGCCTTTCTCATGCTATTCAATGCCAAGGGCCGATGTGCGTCATGGTAGCTTGCACTGGCCACCACAAAATGACGGAGACAAAGATGAAAGGCTCATTGTTTAACATGTCCTTTTCCTTACTTTCTAAACAACAGCTTTGTGAAGTAGGAGGTGGTCTAATTGAGTAATTGTTTTGAAAGGTTGTGTAGCAGTCATGCTTGGAATCAGAGAGAAACCAATTTTTGATTGAGGTGGCTGGTGTACTTTAACTTGTAATTAGTTAAAAAAACAATTTCTTCACCTCTTTTTGACGTACATACCAGTCATTATATATGAGAATCAAAGAAAACAAAGTGTTAGTTCTCTAAATTGTGTTTTTGTTTTAAACATTCATGTTTTTATTAATTTTTATTTTAATGTAATGATAATTATGGTTCACCAAACTGCTCTGAACCGATTGACTCCGAGCATGCCAAACCATACTAGTAGCCAATCTGTGAGGTTCAGGCATTCAATTCGAAATGCCAGCGAAAACAAAGTGAGAGAGAAGGAAAGAGAGGAAGAGAGAAAGGAGGAGAGGGAAGGAGATGGGAAGGCCAAAGGTGGCCTACTGAGGCCGTCGGAGGGCTGTCGAGGTCTCCGAGGCTCCGCAGTCCTCCGTGAGAAAGATTAGAGAGAGAGACAGAGGTGAGACAGAAAAATGGAGGGAGAGGAAGGTGGCGGGGAGGCCGCCGAATGGCCGTCATGGCCGCCAAACGATGAAAATTCAACCGCGACCGCCATGGATTCGAAATAAGGATGACCCGCCTTTGTTCATCTCATTTTTTTTAAAAAAAATGTGATTCACAATAAAACCTGCAATTGATTTGCAGGCTTCACTTTGCCGACTTTACTATAAATCGTGTTTTCCAAAAAAATACGATCAATAGAGGACCCTCCCCTATTTCAAACTCGCAGTGGCCGTAGATAGATTTCCACCATCTAGCGGCCTCTCCACCGCCTTCCTCTCCCTCTGTTTCTTTTCCTCTCCCTCTCTATCTCTCTAATCTCTCTTGTGGAGGACCGCAAAGCCTTGGAGGCCTCGATGGCCCTCCAAGGGCCTCCGCAGCCCTCCGATGGCCACCACCAGCATCTCCACCAACCTCCCTGTCCCTCCTTCCTCCCTCTCTCTCTTTTCCTTCCTCCCTAGTTCTCCCTTGTTTCCATATTGGTTCGGGCCCAATACAGTCCAATATAAGAGCATACCAACTCATATCGTCGATTGGCTGCCACGAGGTTTCGAGTCAGCGAACATTAGACTATTGTACTTTTTCAGTTTTTCTCATAAACAGATGAATTATACCTTACACGGGTTCAGTTTTGGTCAAGCAGGTTTGGATACCCAAATAATCTAACCTGATTACAGGATAATCATGCGGGTTTGGGTACCTGGCGAGTATACCAATTTTAAAACGGGATGGGTTTGGGATTTCCAGTCAGTTTTGTAATCAGATCCAGGACGGGTTCGAGTAGTAATATTTTAAACAGGTTTGGGTATGGGCAGGGCAAATTTTGCGGGTACCCTATGCATTGCTATCCCTAGGTACCAGGCACTCACTGATATGATATATGAAATACATTGTCTTACTTTTTTGCAGCTGATATTAACCAATGCATCCAGAGATTTCAAATATACAAAATCAACAATCAACTAAAATTTTTAGATCATATACTAGCAAGAATTAAGGTCAAATCGGAGCAGCAACAAAAGAAAGAGAGTTCTGGTTTGAATCAATTAATGGAACTATAAAGCAGATGAAAACTTTCAGTTGATAATATGAGCCTGTGCTACTCATGAATCCATTGCATCAAGCCCTTGATGGGAAGGAGGCCTCTAGGAAGAAGCCAATCAGCTCCCTCCACAAGTGCAACTCTTTTACTAATAAGAATCACGGCTAGATCTGAGGAGTTAAATCCTCTCTAAACCTGATACAATGTCCCTCTTGCCAGCTAAATCAGCGACTATACATTAAGGTGGGTAATCAGCAATGGTTCAGCCAAGTTCACACCTTTATATTTATATGTTTTGCTCAATCAGTCAAACACCATTGATTGATGAAATTCCTTTGATGCACTACGATAGTTTATTTAACTTAAGGATTTGATGATAATAAGAATAGTAAAGGTTCCTAATTTAATCTTCAAAGGAATCTTTCTTGTTTTAAATTTTTAATCATTATTAATTTCTTTGTGATTAGTATCATCAGATATATTGTTAAACCAGTTAATTTATGTTAACCAAGATATCTAGCAATGGATCAACCAAATGCTTTCTAGCAAGATAAGTGATGCCGTCTCAAACCACCCAATTAGAGGCGTACTGAACCATACCAGAGGCAGACCGGCATAGTTCCACCTAAGGTATACCATACCGCACTGAACTAGATAGTATGGGGCAAACATAGTGGTATCGAGCTGGTACATGATAAAGAGGAGGCGAACCAACACTTGGTATGGCAAGCCAGCCTCTATATCGAGCGTACTAGCACAACAGCATGATGGCACTGCTATAGGGACTGAAACTAAAGCAGTGTATCTTGGTTCCATCCCTTGGTTTGAAAGATTCGATGAGGGAGAGGGAGGAGAGAAAGGGGGAGAGAGGGAGAGAGAGAGAGAGAGGGAGGGAAAGAGAGAGGGAGAGGAAGAGGGAGAGGGAGGGGGAAGGGGGCTATGTGAGAGAGAGAGAGAGAGAGGGAGAAAGAGGGGGCTCAAAAGCCCTCTTCTCCTCCTTTATTCCTCCACGGGGCCGCCCTTGTTTCCAAACGAAACAAAAGTTTGCCCCTATTTTTTTTTGATAATTTCTTAGATGAAGTTAGCAAACCATTTGCCAAATTCATTTAAGAAATTACAAAAAAAAAAGGGGGGCAGCAATTTACCAGCTTCACTTAAGAAATTACAAAAAATAATTAAGGGCAAAACCCCCATTTCATTTCAAAATAAGAGCACCTCTTGCGGCCCCTAAAAAAGAATAAAGGGGAAAAGGAGGGATTTCAAGCCCCCTTTCTCTTTATCTCTTGGCCTGTCCTCTCCCTTCTCCCTCGCCCTCCCTCGCTCTCTCTTTTCATCTCTCCTTCTCCTACTCCCCTTCCCTTGCTAGATTTTCTATCGATATAGCCTAGAACAGCATAGCACATGGACATACTATACTGCACCACCAGGCAACCGATAAAAATCCTGATACCAGTATAGCTTACCTTACTTTCTAGCCTTACATCTTGACCTAGGTAAATTGACATCTAATTCATCTCAATTTCGGTAAACTAAGATTGACAAGATATTGGATTCTAGAAAACTTGCTTTGAGAATACCTTTTCATACCAACTAAATTAGCTCTCTTAGTAATCTAAACTCACATTGGAAAGATAGAGAACATTAATAAATACTTTCACATCAAGATTTTTCCAAGGGTTGCCATAATAAGAAGCCAACATCCATTGCTTAATTTATATGTATAAAAAACAAAATTAATTTATCAAAACTATTGTAATTCCCTAAATTTTTGTTCCAATGCTTTGCTCCATAATTCAAAGAAATTACAAATTAAATTGTTTGTGCAATCTTGTACATAACTCTTATTCTTATAACTACATATCACACTACTATTACAAAGTTTAGGCATTTTCTTTATTTTCCAACCTTTCATTGGATAACAAAGAGAAATAAAAAGGAAATAAAACAAAACAAAACAAAAAAAGAAGTCTACAAGCATTGGACAATAGTAATAATTAGATTTTGAATCGTATGGTACCAAACTAATAACATTCCAAAATCAACCAATTGTAACTTAGGAACTTAGCATATTAGAAAGGATATTTTATTCTTAGTTAGATATACATAATTTTTTACCCTTAAAAACAAAAGTCAAAACATTTGAATTATGGGAATTAAAATTTAGTGGATCGAAAGAAAGATCAAGATGTTCATAGATTATCTATCTCAAGTTCTGTGAGACATGAGAATAATCAGCAATAATATAAACAGAAGAAAGATGAAGTTTAATTTGTAAATTTTGATTTAGCCAAATTAGTTTTTTTATGGTCCATCTTTAGTAATTTCATCCAAAAAGGAATCAAGAAGGGAAAAAGGAAAAAAGAAAAGAAAAGGAAATCAAGAGAATATCTTAGACATCATGAAGCATATCCATGCCATTACCATTTACTCCATAGATTTCTAATTTATAATGTATCTTAAACAATTCCCTTTCCTATTACTCTTTTTGAATTAGTGCTTCCTTGATCTTGCACCTAAATGTCTATTCCCCCTCTCTTTCTGCTACTTGCAACTATCAGCCAACATAAAGGAAAGTGGCTTAAAGACAGCACAAAGTCAAAAGCAGATTCCACAAAAGAAGAAAGATGAAAAAGTGCAAGGCACAAGCATTCTCAAGAAAGATTTAAGTACCTCTATTTAAAAAATGGAAATAACCCAGTATGTAAAAGTACCTACCATAAACATAAATTGAAACACTAGTTATTAAACAGTTCGTTGGCTGCAGGATCAATGAATGCTAGCTTCAAAGTTATTAGGTCAGAGCCTAGGATGGAGCACTACAATGTGATTCATTTTGTCTATAGAAGAGTAATAGATCTTTGGCGACTTTGTTATCATAAAATTCTGTATATGCTATGACGTACCAGCTGGCAGCAGCTTGTTTCTGCTGCTAACATTTTGTAAGAAAGTCATATTAGAATGACTCATTTTTTATCCATTAAAGTATAAACTTTAAAAAATAAAAGATTCTTTAATATGAAAAAATTTTTGAAGGATGTGTGTGTTGCCAGTACGATCATACCTTGAGGAAGAAATGTTTAAATGTTTTCCCTGATATACTAAGAACTCCTCAAAGGAGATATTAAGCATAATATGGCTAGATGAAGTCAAATATTCATTAATAGCAAATGAAAAAATATTTTGGGAATAGCTATGCTGGTGATTATTGTTACTAGGCATGTAACATGGTTGTCAAGTATCCAAGTATCCTGAAGAAAGATTCGGTAACCTTCAAAAATTTGGACATGCGACACGTCCATATGACATGTGTCAATAAACGTGTACAATTTTATGTATCTAATTAATATCTATCAAACCAATTTGTTTTATAACTTGATTTAACTGAAAAAATTTTGCTAGAATGTCATATTAGACTTTAAAAAATCCAGGGAGAAATGCCAACAAGTTGATACATAAAGGTGAGGACATAATGCTTTGTTGATTTGAAGTGCCATGAAGTGTCTAGGTGTCTAGGCTTTTGGACAATATTTAAAAGCCCAAATTTTAAAGTGCCTGGGTAACACTACAAGTGATGCAACTTACAAACTTCCTTAACATATGCCATCACAAGATATCACTTTTCATGCAATTTGAAACTTACTCATTACATACATCATGTGCATCCCAAGCCAAACATTGAGATAAGAGTATAAAATTGTTTTATCATTGTTTTTCTTATTCTTTTTCTCATCATTTGTACTATTATTACGGGAGCATTCAAACTCTTCTTTTCTGTCATGTTTAATCCTTGGAAAAATAATCTAGCATAGCGTAAGAATACGAATTTCACTAAGATGTGGAAGATAAGTTTAGAAGACAAATTCTGTGTCATTGAGAAAAGCAACGATCATGAATATAAGTGTTTTGGTATGGCCCAAATTTACTGAGCTAGAAATCTTACAAAAGTAAATATACTACAAGCCTATTTAGCATTGCTTTTATTTTTTATTTTCTATATTTCAAAATTATAAAATTTAAGAAATAATTTGTTCATTATTGTTATTTTTATTTACTATTTTTCCAAAATTATTTTCAATATTTCTAAAAAATAAAAATAATAAATCCTTATTTTCAATAATTTCAAAAAAAAAAAAAGAAAACCCATGTTTTTACCAACCCCACTACTATCACATCCACCACCATTGCTACAACCACCTCCACACCGATATCGCCATCAACGCCATCTCCACCACATCACCAACACCCCATCACCACCACTGTTGTTGCTGTTATTATCACCATCTCCATCACACGATTATTATTATTGCCTTCATCTTTACCGTGCCATTGATGCCCCTATTGCCAGCACCATCGCCTCTGCCATAGCACCACCACAATTGTTACCACCTCCACTACACTACCACCAACCCCATTACCATCTTCACTACCTTCGCTATTATTACCGCTACCTACAACACCATCATGTTTTTAAAAAATTATGGAATACACAACATGTTTATAATTTAAAAATTAAAAAGATGCTAAAATTATTTTCTATTTTTAAAAATAGAAAAACAAAAGTGACACCAAACATCCCCTACACCCAGTGATGTTGTTTAATTCTTCCTTCTTTTTTCTATATAAGTTAAGTCTTCTTGCCTGCAGACTATAGTTGGATACAGCAATGAAAAATATACCATGAATCATCTGCTAAGGTTGCAAGTCAACAAAGCTTGTGGTACAACTAAATAAAGAAAATCTAATACAAACCCAAAACTGATACTTTCAGTGACGATATTCTACTATAAGCATGAATGGTAGGATCAGCAGAACTGTAAATTTTATGCACATTGCTTAAACAAGGCATGTGCTTTGACATCTAAATATTTAAATATTTCAAAATCAATCAGAACTAATCATATTAAGGTCATTTTTTTCATGCAATCTGATAAGTATTGATCATTTCACAGTCATATATAAATTACAGGTAATCCTTCAACGGATTTTGTCACATAAACAGTCATGTACTGATAAATAAAACATAACACCTTTAAAAAGAAGACACCGTACCATGAATTTTCTCTATGTTAGATTATGTTTATTGTCAATTCTAACATTTTCAAATCCATTGTCAACTTCCATCCGGTTAGTTTCACATCTTCTCTACTAATGATATAATCCCGAATTTCTCAGAATAAGGGACAGCTTTAAACACATAAACATGCGCTCCCAAATCTGACACTTTTTTCCACTTCTCACTGACATTTTCATGGCGTTCAGATATTACTTTTACACGACTTCCAAACCATTAACATCTGAAGCAGAAAATGAGATATTATATTCCTAGGTTTCAGTTCTCAGACGATGAGGTCTGCCATTATAAGTAGCATGTTCAAATTTACTAAAAGTACTTGCATAATCGAGTATGTTAAGGTCTTTCTCCTTCCTTCTGTTAGTCCCCTTTGAATCAAATTCAAGCCCCCTCCTTACCGTTGGAGTTGATCCCTAATACCGTGTGATTCTACGTAAATTCCATCATCGTCTTCCAAATTGAAAACACCCACCCCTAAATACACAGTCACAACAAACACGCCCAGAGGTCATGATACCAACAACCAAGGAACAATGGCACATTCTATCGCGATCTAAGTCAGGCTAGCTAAAAGTGAAACGTCGTAATGCATTTCTTTGTCTTCGTTCAAAGATCAGAAAAAGAATAAAAAAAAGAAAAAATAGAGGGAGGAAATGGGGGACAAAAAGGAGCTCACTTTTTCTGGCGGCGGCTCCGCTTGGGGCCCCAACCCTCAAGCTTGGCGACAGGGCACCCGCATCGCGAGCGGAAGAGCAGCACAGCTCGGCCGTTGGGGGGCGCCATCCGGCGGAGCTCGGCGCGGAGGCACTCGTAGTCGGGGTTGTTCCCCTGCTGGCCTCCCTTCCAGGGGAGGCCGTCGATCTCCTTCCACATGGAGGCTGCGGCGGCGTCAGGTGGGGAGCGGAGGGCATCCTCGGTCTGGAGCTGGACGTCGAACTCCAGGGCCTTGCGGAGGCCACGGCAGCGGGGATTGCCGCAGCGGCGGCGGGGCCAGAAGGGCCAATCCCAGGGCCGGGCGGCGCCGGAGAGCTCGGCCGCAGCGACGGTGGCGCCGATGAGGAGAAGAACGATGATGGCGGCAAGGTAGGGGAGGGGGGCATCGTGGAAGGAGGCGGCGAGGGGGCGGAGGAGTGGGGGGAGGACGGTGGAGAGGGTGCGGACGAGGTGGGCGAGCGAAGAGATGATGAGAAAGGCGCAAGAGAAGAGGACAAGGAGGAGTATGAGGAGGTCGAGGGTGGCCGCCGGCGAGTGCTTGCACGGCGGAAGGGAGCCGGAATTAGGGTTTGGAGAATTAGAGTTAGGATTAGGGTTTCGCTTTGGCTTAGGGGAAGGGGCGGAGGAGGAGGACGGCATGGCGGTGAGGGGGGAGAAGGGGCGGATCATCCCTCGCTCGCTCTGTCTATCTCTATCGCATCGCTCTCTGCCGCCGCTGCTGTTTTTATTTTTTAATCTATTTATTTAGTTATTTATTAGTTTATCTTAATTTTTTACTTTAATAGTCGTTACTTTGTTTAGAGTGGGCAAGATGGAGTCCAATCGTGTAGGGCTAATTGCTCCGAGTCAACGCGGAAGCACGCGGGACGGGCACGGGTTTGGACTCGGGAAATCGGTGAGGAGCATGTGGAAGGAAAGGCCGACTTTATCAAGCTAAACTAGAAGTTAGATATGGCTTCAATTGGATTGCATGCGCAGGAGTTGGGATCTGTTACGGGGATTATCCATTATTGGATCCATGCTCTCTTCCTTGAAACGAAGCCGAGCATCTTTTGGTGGCCCGATAAGGTCAGTCATCTCCCAAGATGGGATGGCACTACCAGATCGGTCTCCACAGATTTCCACCTCGGTCATTTATCGGGCTTGCGATCAGGACCCACCCGATAATACCCGATGACTCCTACAATTGGTCTCAGATGGAACCTTCAACCTAAGTTTCCGACCCACTCGATCGTCCAAACAACCGCTGGGATTTCCTGACAACTTTCAAATCATGCACACGAACCACAACTGACACCCATAACTAATAATCCAGATCATAAGACAGTGGACAAATCCCAATGATCCATCAAATAGTGATCTCCCAAGCATTGACGGTCTTCCACTGTCCAGTGTAACAACCTATAACACTCTTTTAATATAAAAGGGATAAGCCTCAAGTAAGACCCAAACTCCCATTGGAAAAGGCTAGTGCTCTCGCCTTCATCCATTTTTCTTCGTCCTTGATTTATTCTTTAAAATTTGACTGACCTACGCATCATAGAATCTTTCGTCGGATACAACCCAGCAAAAAGATTTTTCTTGCAAGTTTTCCTTCCACAAAGGACTGCTCACATCCTAAGATGCATCCGACCGACCACTCGACGTGGTGCCATCGGAGCTTAACGGCAAAAGGATTCACAAGTTTTTAGCCAGAATTGGAGGCTAATGGGCTAGCTAGGGTTAGATTGCATGGAATTTAGACAATGACATTTAAGTATGCATCTACAACACCGTATAAAATATGTAAGCATTCAAGAAATGGGGGGAAATATTGAATTATTCGAACAACCTTATGGCATGGGATCTTCCGATCTAACATTTGTTTAGGTAAATGATGTTGATTTTAGTTTTAGGGCTCATCCAGTTATAATATAATTTTAAAAAAATTATAAATAAGCTTTTATGGGCCTCACTTCAACTATGCAAAATTATTTTCTTATCTCATATTTATCGAACAAATAGCTCACATCTCATACAACCTAGCAAAACAAAGAATGCAGGTTGTTATTTGTAACTCCACATTGTAAATTATCATAACTAGTTTTTTTTTTCAAAAATTAATTTCTCAGATACAGTCAACATATTTTTTTCATGTTATTGGACAGTTTGGTCAAGTTTCAAAAATGGCAATATCTCAAAGATGTCAAGATATTTTTTTATACTAAAAAATTGATTTCTTAAGTATAGTCTAGATGTTTTTTGTTGTTGCTAAAAAATTCAATCAAGTCTTAGAAAATATCAATATACCCCAAAGAATCAATCCCTCTTGGACTAATCATTTTACATAATAAAAAAAGTAATGGTTGCTATCCATATAATTCATCCTTTATTTAGATTTTTGTGGCCATGATGGTTGTCACAAAAGTGAAAAAATAGTTGTTATAATATGAAAATTGCCAAAATCAAATAAAGGAAGCTACAATTTGAAGGCCACAATCTAATTTGTAATAATGATTTTCATTAGTTATTTTTTCTCAAGTGTTAAATATGCACCACATAGGATTTGGCTATGCAATATAATATTATTTTTTAAAATTGCAAATAAACTCTTATTAATGTTACTTCAACTATGAATTTTCAAGCCTTTCTTTTCATATCAAACTAATGGCTCGTATCTTAAAGAAACTTATAAAATAAGTAGTCCCTACATGTTATCTGCAGCTTTCCATAATTGCAAATTATCACAACTGTTGCTTTCTTTACTAAAAATTTAATTTTTTAGATTTAGTTAAGATATTTTTGTTGATGTTGGAAAATTAGATAATTTTTAAAAATGTCAATATACCCAAAAATCTCCTTTGCACACAACACCCCCACCCCCCCGGCCCCCCACAAAGTATGCGCCTTCAAATTAGCATTTTTAGTGTTATCCATATAATTAGTCACAATGAAGAATAAAGGTAGTCATAATATGAAAATTATCAATGCCAACCCATTAAGCACATGAGGAAACACTTTTTAAAAAAAAAAATTAAAACCTTCTCCAAATGAAAGAGGCTATAACCAAGAGGTTAGAAACCAAATTGCAATGATGGCTTTTAGTAGCTTCTCTTTTTTTGAAACCTTGAATATACACCAACCAAGTTTCGAATATGTTATAATACAATTTTTGAAGAATTATAAATAAGATCTTATTGATTTGACCTCAACTATACATTTTTAAGCAAGATCCCTTATTACATCAAAGAAATAGTTTACATCTTATGCAATTGAATAAAACAAAGAATACTTACAAGTGGTTATTTTCAACTCTCCTTATTGTAAATTGTTAAAAATACTACTTTTTTGTACTAAAAAATAATTTTTTAGAAGTAGTCAAGATTTTTCTTTCGTTGCTGCTAGATAATTTATCATGTTTCAAAAAATATCAATATCCCCAAAGAATTGATCCTTTTTAGAATTAATTTTTTATTATAATAAAAATAATGGCTACTTTTGAAATTAATCATCCTTTAGTGAGACTTTCTACTCATAATGGTTGCCAAAGTGATATAATAGTTGTCATAATATGAAAAATATTAAGGTCAACCCATCAAACACATGAAGAAACACTTTTAAGAAAACTTTAGAATCTTCTCCCAATGAAGAAGGCTACCATCTAATTTGCAACAATGATCCTTATTACCTATTTTTTAACCTTGAATATGAACCATCCAAGATTCGAAACTAGAATCCCTACTTCTTGAGCAAATAGTGCTACCATAGAGGCAATCTCCTATTTTTATTATTAGTTGTTATGATTTGAAATGATGAATAATAGTAACCATTATTTTTTGATAAAATCATTAGATATAATCAAGATAATAAATTATGTAACTTGATGATTCTTTAGATAAATTCAAATGATTTAATAATATTTAAAATAGTTTTTAGATTTTTAATGATTTATGAATTTTCTATTAATATTTATCTTTTGATAAAAAAACTTGATCTAATTCCTAGAAAAGCTCAAATATTAGAGCGAGCTCTTTATCAACTTTTATATAGTCCTGTATTAGATGTTTTAGTAGAAGGTTACTTCTTACTATTGTTAAATGCAAGGCATATTGGGAAGCTATGGTTTATTTGCTTGTCATGCCTTAATAAAACAATCAATACTCCTCTAGTATTTCTTTTAAAATCAAATGCTAGCTCGCATAGAGAGGGTCATGATCTTTCACTAACCACTTACTTAATTTAAGGACTTGTATTTACTTATAAATGGCACAAATTTATTATATACCACAGTAACAAATATCTACTTACTACATACTATAACTATATATGAGACATCAACTCCATCAAAAAATTATAAAATATCGGACAAACTCTACATCAACAACATTTTTACTATATGCTGATAAGAAATTATCACTCTTTCCATAAATTAGTGTAGTGCCATCTACAACTTATGGAACCTTGATATTGGTGTGAAAATCTTATTTTCAAAATGATAATATATTATTAAAGGCAACTAATTGATTTGTGTGCTATAACAGAGTCATACTTTGGCTCTATTTGTTTCATATATTAAGATTTCTTGTTAAATACATATATATTTGTTGCTGCTGGTTCTAGTTGAGGTCGGAAGTGAAGAAAAAATGAGTAGTTCAAAGTATGTATTTTTAAAATTTTATAATAAAATAATAAAAGATTAAATATTTTAATCTTCTAAACATATCTTAAATTAGATCTAAACTACCATTAAGGATCTATGACATCAAAAATTTATATATAAAATCTGAAATAAAATAAAAAACTGCATCGATCACATCGATGCCCTGAATTTGATCTAACCTTTAGATTATGTCGGTAGAGTTTAGAACTCATCATCTTTTCGCGAGTTGATGATCTTTACTATTGGTAAGCATGGTATGAAGCTCTCACTGATGTCGAGCAGCCGTACAAGCATCCAACCTCTATGGATGGTCCACACGAAGTCCCTCAAACCGATCAGCCCTCCGCGGGAGTGCTGGCTCGCGCAATCGACTTGTGATGGCAGATCTGACTTGATTTTCTTCTTCGATCATCTCAAACCTTTCTGATGTCGAAGATGGATCAAAGAAGGATACTGGATGATGGAGAAAATTTAGATGAAGACTCTCTTCTCTTTGATTTTTCTCTCACCCAAAAATTTGAAACAATTTTAGGTCTCTCACCCAAGAGGAGAATGATCTCCTCTTTTGTTCACACCAAGGAGGAAGGAAACCCATCCAATCCTCCCATCTCAAAGAAGTGTTTTTGATCCTATTTCTCTCTGATATCTTGTGGTGAAGAGCTTTCTTCTTTTGGCATACAAAATTGTAGCCTTTTTATGGTTGTCGTACAAACCAGATAAAACAGGATAAGGACTGGATTTTGTTGCAATTCAAACTCTTTTAAATTTTAATTCGACTCCAACTTTTTCTCACCCTTATCTACCTTAAAGAGAAACTTACTAGAGAAAATTAGACACAAAAATTTGTTAGAAAGATCTCGTTTTCTCGTACACAATAGACCCCTTCAAAAGCAACCAACGTGTGGAAGGATATGGATTAGATTTTTAGTTGAAATTCAAACTAATTTGAATTCAAATCAAAACCAACCAATTTCTATCCTTAATGGGCAATAAAAGAAAAATTATTTTTTAATTTTCTCATATACAAACTGATTTTGTGCGGTGAGAAAAGGCATGAGATAATTTAGGTGGCGCAAGGGATAGAGTCCTACTCATTTGGGACTCTAGGGTTTAACCAATTAGATTTCTTTCAAACCCAATCCAATTAGACCCAAATAAAATATGATGAATTTAATCTAATTAGGCTCTTATAGTTTTAATTAAATTTGATCAAATTAATAAATTAATTGAGCCATAGATCCGATCAAATCAGGATCATTTCTCCCTTACCGATTAGGTCATCTCATAACCTAATCAGACTTGACCTGATTGAATCAAATTCAATCAGACTTGATCCAGACTTTAATACTCAATCAAATTAAGCTAATTAATAATCTAATTACTAATTAATCTTTCACTAATGATAGAGTTCAAGTTTAGTACTCTTCTCTAGAGTCCCCATCCAATGGGACTCTTCAGCAGAGTCCCTGTCAAGTGGGACTCTTCACCAGAGTCTCCGTTGACTGGGACTTTTTAGATTAGCCAAGTGATTGGAGAGAAACTTCTAATATGTATGATCCCATAGGTTCGAACCTAAACTGGTAGTACAGAAACTAATTTCTGTACCAATCGGAGTAACTATCTAGTAATGATACCCGACATCCGGATAGGCCGAATGTATGCTAAACAATACTCAAAAACCTATTTGAATATAGTTATCATATAATTTATCTCTTTGACCTAAATACTCAACGTGACCTAGGATTTAACTGCCAATCCTGATATGATCATCCACATTGTATTTCAATTTTTAAAATCCATCACATGGATTATCCCGGCCAAGGTTTTACTGAATTGAAGCACATTAACTCTTACTTATTCGGAGGGATCAATTTTATCTTGTCTCACACACCGACTTCATAAGTACTTGACTATGTCCAGAAATCTTTCATCGTTGAATTAAAAATTCAGATAGTTCGACACCAAAGTATAGTGAGTTGCTTGCAAGTCATCGTAGTGATCTCAGGTCGGAGGGACACTTATACCTATATCCCTTCGGAGTGATTCTTGATAGCAGAGTACTCCGAAATTGATCACGTTCAGTGAAATATACTCTTATATTTTATCTGCATGCCATACCAACGTCTCCACGCTCCTTGGTTAAGATGATAACTATCCCATATGGCACACAACGATGTACACTTGATATGTCTATCATCCTAGTAATAGCATATCATTTGATCGCAAATTCATTTAAGGACTAAATGATATATCCTCCTATATCGAATCAAATAATCTCAAAGACTTCATCACATAACAGGAGTTCAAAATGAGATGTACACAGTGATAAAAAATCAAATAATATTTATTAATTCAATAATTCATATACAATTATGATAATAAGCACAACCGTCAGCAGGCTAACGATTGACTTTGGGACATAATTTTCCACAACTCCTACTTGGACTAAAGTCAATCGATGCAGTATCGTATATCCATCTTTGATTTGTAGTCTTCGAACTCCTTAACGCTGAGGACTTTAGTAAATGGGTCAGCCAGATTCTCCTTTCCGTCGATCTTCTGAAGCTCCACGTTACCTCGATCTACGATCTCTTGGATTAGATGGTAGCGGCACAAAATATGCTTGATCTGCTGATGTGACTTTGATTCCTTCGTTTGAGCAATAGCACCAGTACTGTCGCAGTACAACAAGACAGGGCCATCAAGGGAGGGTGCCACTTCGAGCTCGTTGATGAACTTTCATAGCCACACAGTTTTCTTCGCAGCATCGGATGCCATGATATATTCCACCTCATAAGTAGAGTCGGTCACAGTATGCTGCTTGAAATTTTTTCAGCAGATTGCTCCACCATTCAGGGTATAAATATATCCTGACATGCTTTTGCTGTCGTCATGATCCGACTAAAAATTAGAGTCTGTAAATCCCACAAGTTTTAGGTCAGATTCTCCATAGATAAGCCACTGATCTTTAGTATTTCTCAAATACTTAAGGATGGTCTTTACAACCTTCCAGTGATTCTCATCTGGATCGGACTGATATATGCTCACTACTCCTAATGAGTATGCCATATCCGATCACGTACATGTTATGATGTACATAATAGATTCCACTGTTGAAATATATGAAATTCTACTTATATGCTCTCTCTTGAGGAGTTGTCAGATAATCACTCTTCGAGAGAAAAATTTCTTGACCTATCGAAAGATAACCTTTCTTGAAATTCTCCATGCTGAACTTTTTCAGCACAGTATCAATGTATGTCGACTGGGATAATCTAAGCAACCTTTTAGATCTATCTTTATAGATTTTTATCCTAAGGATGAATGATGCTTCTCCCAAGTCTTTCATGGACAACTGTGATGATAATCAAATTTTTATTTCCTGTAATGCAGGGATGTCATTTTCGATTAAGAGAATGTCATCGACATACAAAATAAGAAATACTATCATAGAGTTATTAATGCATTTGTATATGTAGGGTTCCTCTCCATTCTTAATGAAGCTATATATTCTGATCACTTTATCAAAATGCATGTTCCAATTCTGAGATGTCTGCTTCAGTCCATAGATGGACCTTTGAAGCTTGCACACCTTAAACTCATCTGTGGATATGAAACATTCAGATTATATCATATACATCTCTTCTTCTAGCTCTCCATTTAGGAATGCTATTTTCACATCCATTTGTCAGATTTCATAGTCCAGATGTACTGCTATCACAAGCATAATCGAATAGACTTAAGCATTGTCATAAGAGAAAACGTCTCGTCATAGTCAATACCATAACACTGATGGTAATGCTTGACAACCAGACAGACTTTATAGGTCTCCACCTTTCCGTCTGTGCCCCTCTTCTTTTTGAAGATCCACTTACACCCTATGAATTTTAACCCTTCAGGTGGGTCAACCAATATCCATATATCATTGATTTTTCTGGACTTCATTTCGGATTTTATGGCTTCCAGCCACTTATCGGAGTCAGACCTCTATATCGCATCCATATAGGTGATCAGATCCTCATTGTTCTCATCAAGTTCAACTGGATCTCCATCTCAGACTAAGAAATCGTAGTATCTATCCAGTTGACACGGTACTCTACCAGATCTCCTTAACAATATTTTGATAATAGGTTTCGGATTTGATCTAATCAAGTCCAACTCTATAGGTTTACTAGATTGTGTCAGTTATTCTACTAATCGAACTTCATCAAGTTCAATCTTTGAGGTATTAGTTCCTTCATCAAGAAACTTCTTTTCTAAAAAGACAGCCTTATTGCTGACGAACACCTTCTATTTGTTAGCAAGGTAGAAGTAATATCCCTTGGTCTCTTTTGGGTACTATACAAATAGATATTTGTCAGACCTAGGTCCAAGCTTGTGAGTTTTCAAATGTTTGACATAAGCCGGACATCCCCAAACTCTCAAATGAGAGAGTGCTAGCTTACACTCTGTCCACATCTCATGTGGTATTTTTCTTACAGATTTACTTTAAATTTTATTTAAAATATAACAGCTGACTCGAGTGCGTATCCTCAAAAAAAAATTAACAGACTTGCAAAGCCCATCATGGACCGAACTATGTCTAACAGGGTTTAATTCTTCCTTTTCGATACACCATTATGCTGTGGTGGGTCAATTCCATTTTGACTCATACATCGACTTCACAAGTACTTGACTATACCCAAAAATCTTTCATCACTAAATTAAAAATTTAGATAGTCTGGCATCAAAACATAGTGAGTTGCTTGCAAGTCACTTGTGGTGATCTCAGATCGAAGGGACACTTATACCTATATCCCTTTGGAGTGACTCTTGATAGCAGAGCACTTCGGAGTTGGTCATGTTCAGTGAAATATACTTCTATATTTTACTTACATGCCATACCAGCGTCTCCACGCTCTTTGATTAAGAGGATAACCATCCTATATGGTATACAACGACCTATACTTGATATGTCTATCATCCTAATAATAGCATATCATTTGATCGCGAACTCATTTAAGGACTAAACGATATATCTTCCTATATCGAATCAAATAGTCCTAAGGACTTCATCACATAACAGGAGTTCAAAATGAGATGTACACAGTGATGAAAAATCAAATAATATTTATTAATTCAATAATTTATATACAATTACAATGATAGCACAATCGTCAATAGGCTGATGATTGACTTTGGAATATAATTTTCAACAGAAAGGTGAGTGATCGGATCTTACGCAGGGGTGCTAGAGTGATCTGCAAAAAAAAGTTCGGATTGGAGGTTTTCGCTTCGGCAAGGATCTTTCGACGCTCAAGTTAGAAATCAGAGAACAATAAAAAATCGTAAGTGATTCTCTGAGGTGGATTACTTATCTGGATCCTCGGGACTTTAGTTATTTATAAAGTGCATGATCAAACAACCATGAGATTGTGCAGTTTCGAGATTGTCAGGCTATTGAACATGCCGTTGTGGGTGAGATTTTTTAGCCTTTATCTACTTCTATAGGATTATGGGTAGTTAGTTACATCTAAGCTTATCCACTTAGGGTAGACAGCTACTGCACGTGCCAGAAAACTGATTGACCGAGGTAATGGAGGAAACTCATATGTCAGATGGGCCGCACATTAGACTAGATACAAATAGTTCAACTTCTTGTACTTCAGCTCGATATTTGGATCGGCAATCATGAAGATAGCTCACTGACATGAGGTATCCAACTGATCTGAGGTATCCACGATACCACCGTAACAATGCTTATTCTCAGTATGGCATGACGAAGATTAGGACATAGAGTGGATCAATAGAATAGAAAAAAACCAAGGATCCTTTAGAGCCACTATGTTGAATGCTTCTTTGCACACAATTAGGAAGCCAAGTGGCAATAATGCATAGGCTATTAAGAGGAATGAAGTAATATAATAGATGTGTAGGGAAGGGGGAGAAGGCAAGGACTATAGATTGGGGAAGAGTGAGTAATGATAATTGATGAAGCAAGGTCATAGAGAGATGAGAAAAAAAAATTTGATATCAAAAGAGAGATTGTAATCCTTCTTATTTTTTTAATTTTGAAGTTAAAGAATTGTATGAAAGATTGAGCTCATAAAGAGAAAGGGGCATCTGGATTGCCTAGGAAATGGCTGACAGGCAATGGCTCAGGTGGGCTAAATAAATAGAAAGATAATGAAAATATAATATTATTTTAATTATGAAATTTCAAAGAGAGAATTTAAGGCATTGTTTATGTAGTTCTAAACATCGATTGAAGTTCCAATGGGATGGGGCTGTCTTGGCTATCCCATCCCATTCCATTAAGATCCCAGCACCTGAGATGGGTGTGGGACCCTAAAACCTACTTCCGACCTTTATCTTGACTATCTCGCCTTCATCTAGCCTGGATTATGCATCGATATAGACATGCCATCATTTTTTTTCTTTTATGGATGATGCTTCGAACAATCGATTCATCATTAGGAGGAAGAAGAATGAAGGTCTGAGTGCCCTTTTTTTTCTTCTTTTTTGGTTGATGTATCAGCATCGGTATCATCATTAGGAGGGAGGAGCACAACCATCATCCTTTCATTCCAAGTTTCCCACAGAGAGTAGAGCACGTCGGGAGGGAGGACCACTTGGGAAGGAGAAGAGAGGAGAGAGGAGGGAGGAAGGAGGAGGGAGGCATTTGGATTTTTTGATGAGGAATCAATTGAGAGGGAGGAGGGAGGAGAGAAGATCAGAGGAGGAATGAGGGTTTGACTAATGAGTATGGCCCTAATGCCCTTTTTCCGTGTGTGCTTGGGCTTTATCTTTTATGTGAAAGAATGATTGATCATCTTTTATGACATCATCCGTTGGATCATATTCACATAGCTTTTAAAGCACTTCAAAGTCTCTTATTCATCAGCATAGATCATGACATTTGCATAATCCACCAATCCAAGAAAAATGAATCATTCCTTAATGCGAAAAATATGCCCCTACCCTCCCAACTCCATCAATCGCGATGTTGCTGTGGTGATGGCTAAACCAACAATGATGGGATTCTCACGGAAAAGAAAGTTAAAAAAAAAAATATCATATACACATTAAAAGGAGAATCCAACAACAACAACAACAATATGTACGTATTAAAATATTATGATGAAAAATTAATCATTCCAATGGTGAAAAAGTCATGGGAGTAGTTTTTTGGAATGAATCCAACAACAACAGTATGTATACATTGAAAAGAGAAAGTTAAAAAAAATATTCATATGTGTTAGAAAATACACCTCAAGATTTGATCCATATTGAGCTTATAGCGAGGTCCAAGATGATGAACAGAGTCCAACGAGCTCAAGAACAGTCCAAACAGAGTCCAGACGGTGAAGATACGTGCGAAAGAAGCTCAAAGCAGGTGGCACGATGCATGAGGCAGCGAAGGCTGGTGGCAGGCCGATGGAGGCTGGTGGCGATGCAGTTGGGCTCGATGAACGTGCACGCATCAGGCACGTGCGGCCCAGCATGCGGGCGGGCCCAGCATGAGTGTGTGCGCGAGCGCCCAGGCCCAACACCCTATGCAGTCCATCGTGGACTGCAGGGTGTTGGCCGGTCCATGGAGGCATCATGGATCAATCACGCAATCCATGCACCGTCCACGAGCAATTTTGCATGATCCAACGATTTTAGAGCGAGCCGTTCATGATTGGACTGCTGAGGATGACTCCGGACATGATCAGGCTTGATCTGAGGCTATAGTGTGCAATCGGACAGCTCTGGTGTGAGCTGATCATGATCGGATAGCCACAGATGGTTCTAGAATTGATTGAAACTCAGTATTCTTAATGTAACAGTATTTTTGAGATTTTGGAGCCTATATAGCTCTGATTGACGAGCTATTTATTGCGTTGGATAGCTGGTGACATTCTGGAGGTATAAAAAAATTTCAAGAGAGTTTTTAAAGAGCTTTTATGAGAATTTTGGAGCTTCTTATTAAGAGACTCTTGTACAAGAGTTGAGTGGTGAGTTTCTCTTATATTGATTGTATTTTATTCTCATAGTCAAGCTTGCATGTCCCATGGAGGTAGGCTTGAGGCCGATTCACGTATTTGTATTGTGTTTCTTATTTTGTTTCTTCATTCTTTCTGTTGCATCGTATGATATCGGATCCTACACAACAATTGATATCAGAGTAAGATGGTATCAGAATATAGGTTACGGCGATGGTGATCGAGATAGAAGATGAAGAAGATAATCAAAATCTAGATGGAGATCAACAAGTTTGATGAAAAGAGTAATTTCTCCTTATAGCAGGTGAAGATGAAGGACGTGCTCATCCAGTAAGAGTTGATCGATACTCTCTTATACGAGAAGAAGTGGACTACCATGGAGATATAAGATTGAAGGCAGATCTAGATGCAGGTGGTGAGTATGATCCGTTTGTACCTAGCGAATAAGATGATGATCCATGTGCTTGATGAGTCTTCTCTGATGGTGCTGTGGTCGAAACTCGAGGAGTTGTACATAATGAAATCTCTCACCAACACTCTCTTCATTTGGAGGCAGTTTTACCAGTTGCAGATGACTGAGGAATAGAGCATGCAGGAGTATCTCAGCCACTTTCAGAAGATCCACACCGATCTTGTCAATGTTGGCGAGAAAGTTGAGGAGAAGATCAGGATGCTGGTCTTGCTAGTGTCGCTTCTTCCTTCGTATGAGTCCTTGATGGCTGCTCTTCTAGTGGAGAAGTGCACCATCAAGATGGACAAGGTCACCATGATGATTCTCCAGAACGAGATTGTCAGGAGGGAGAACCCAGCTTCGAGCTCAGGTGGCAACTCAGCTTTGGTGGTTTCTGGAGGAGCAGAAGGTGGCAAATAGAGCAACAGGAGATCGCGATGAGGGTGGTCTAAGTTCAGGATGAGAGACTTGAACAAGATTAGATATTATCGATGCGACGAGTTGGGACATCTAGCCAGAGATTGCCCTCAACTCAGAGATCGGATAAGGACTACTGCAGTGATGGCCAGTAGTGAGTCAGAAGATGATGTCCTAGAGATATCTAATGAGATATATACTTCTTTTCAGCAGAGATTTTAAATTCTGCATGCACCTATCATATATCGATGGTTAGCTATGCGATCGATCTGTACGATCAGAGGCATCGAGATGGTCAGCTGGAGGATACATGATGATGTAGTAAGAAAATTGGGGGAGGTCCGATACATACTCGATTTTAAGCAAAATCTTGTCTCATCGAGCAGTCTGAATTTGAGAGGCTACAGGACGATAGTGAAGGAACCAGATCTAGGGTTTCAGAGTTAGATCTTGAAAATTTTTTAAGATCAGACAATGGAAGACTAAAATAAATCAAAATTTATCTTATAAAACCAGAGAATCCCTAGATCTAAGATCCTATTACATGATTATTATATGGCATTAAATCAAAAATTAAAATATAAAGAGTAAGAACTATATGTTGATCATATCAACATGTTTCTATACTACATCTAATATATGTAAAATATAATAGGTCAGATCTATTACCTTGCAAGTTAGGTGTTCTAATTTTATTGATCCAAGCTTGAGGATGATATTATGAGCCACACATGCATCCGGTCTCTAGGAGTCATCCCAATGAGCTCATGAATCACGATCAGAAGTCTTGGTCCAAGAAATCAACACAGTATGCTAGTACTGTGCTGATCCTTCTTCGATGGTCGATCAGATGCCTCCTTCTTCTTGATTTGGACTCTTCCAAAAATGAGAAGTAAGAGAAGAAATTTTAGATATGAGACACTCTCAAAAAACTCATGGATGGAGGAAGAGAAGAGGTGAACTAAGCAACCCTAGAAGAAAACCCTCTTCTTCTTCTCTTTGCTTTAACCCAGACACTTAGTTTTGTATCCATTATATCTCCATGCTCTTACACTCTTTCTTCCTAATTTTCACACACCCCAAAGGTCTCTCAATGCTCTATAATTCACAAAAATTTTAAGAAAAAATTTATCTTAAATAAAGAGATATAAAGAATCCTTATCTAGGTCAAATACCTAGTCAAGAAAAATCCAAACAGGGCAAGACAAGTGGTGCCCAACTCTTGGGCGCCCCCTCCTTCTTTTTTTATCATGGACCATCAGAAAAGGGCACAAAATATATGCCCTAAAAGCCACAAAAATTTAAAAAAAAATCTGGATAAAATCAGTGTCATAAGGAAAGAGTTTTGATTTTCTAAAATTCTATCTCATAGAATTTGAAATACAAACTAATTCCTACTTTGACTTGGTCCACAACCACATTCCATGTAAGAGAGAAAGAGTGAAAAGCTTTGGGCATGCATGAAGGCCTAGGAGAGAAGGTTTTATCGCACAAAATAAGAGAGAGTGGAAGTGGGGGGCTAAGGTGGCGCATGGTGGAATCCTAGTCTTACTAGGATTCAATCTATGACTTGTTCAAATTTGATTTCTCAAACCAAATCAACCCAATTAAAATAAATCTTAACCCAATTAAAAATCTAATTTAATTAGATTAAATTATATTTAAATCTAATTTAATTTTTTAATCAAATTAGAAATTAGGTTGACCCAAGTCCTAATTGAACTAGGACTTGTTTTTCTTTGCACTTGGCTTATCCAATAAACTAATTGGACTTGATCCAATTAAGTCCAAACTAAATTGAATTAAATCATATTCAATTAGACTTAATCTCAGCCTATTGGCTTAATCAAATTAAGTCAATTAGTAATAGAATTGCTAATCGATCCTCCTACAATACTTGTACTAGGTTAAATGTCAATCGTATTGATCGTTTAACCCTAAAATGATTCTTAATCATTGATCAACCATTCGATCGGATCGTGAACTCTAATGTGTGTGATCTTATAGGTCTGAATCTAAGCTAATAGTATAAGAATAAATTTTTATGTCAATAGAAGTGACCATCAAGTAATGGTACCCGACGGTCGGATAGGTCGAATGTGTAGAACAACATCCTTAGAACCCATGCGGATATAGTTTTCATATAATTCATCTCCTTGACTAAAATGCTCATAGGACACCTCAAAGTTCAACTGTCAACTCTGATCAGGTTGTCCACATTGTATTTCAAAATATCAAATCCATCTGATGGATTATTCTGGCCAAGATTTTTCTAAATTGAAATACAGTGACTCATTCTTCTCCAACTCTTGGAGTGGTCAATCCCATCTTAATCACACTCCGACTTTACAAGTACTTGACTGTACCCAAAAGCTTTCCATCACTGAATTAAAAATTCAGTTAGTTCAGTACCAAAGCACAGTGAGTTGCTTGCAACTCACTGAGGCGATCTCAAGTCTAAGGAACACTTATACATATATCCCATCAGAGACATTCTCGACAGCAGAATGCTCTGGAGTTAGTTGCGTTCCATGATGATGTACCCTTACATCTCATCTGTATGCTATACTAGTGTCTCCACACTCTTTGATTAAGAGGACAACCAACCCATATGGCCTACAGCGATCTATGCTCGATGGAAGCTGTCATCCTTATTAACAGCTCATCATTTGATCGTGAACAGTTTTAAGGACTAATCGATAAATCTTCTCTTTATCGAACCTAAATAGTCCTAAGAACTTCATCACAACAACTGAGTTCATTAGAAGATAAAAACTTATGATGAAAATATCAAAAATATATTTCATTTATTAATAAATCAATTACAATACAAGGTTGCTCAACCGTCAATAGGTTGACGATTGACTTTTGGGACATATTTTTCAACAATTCCCACTTGTCCTAAAGCCACTTGGCACAGTATCTAATATCCATCTTCGATTTGTGGTTGTCGAACTCCTTTATCGCCAGGGCATTAGTGAAGGGGTCGGCCAGATTCTCCTTTCAATCGATCTTCTGAAGGTCGACATCACCTCGATCCATGATCTCTCGGATCAGGTGGAAGCAGTGCAAAATGTGCTCCGTCCGCTGGTGTGCTTTGGGTTCCTTCGCCTGAGCTATGGCACCAGTGCTGTCGCAGTAAAGCAGGATCGGACCATCGAGGGAGGGTGCTACTTCGAGCTCGGTGATGAATTTTTTCAGCCACACAGCTTCCTTCGTGGTATCCGATGCTGCAATGTACTTTACCTCACAAACAGAGTCTGCCACAGTATGTTGCTTGAAACTCTTCCAGCAGATGGCTTCACTATTCAGAATAAAGATATAATCTGACACGCTTCTGCTGTCATCATGGTCAGATTGAAAGTTAGAGTCTGTGAACCCCACAAGTTTTAGATCTGACTCGTCATAAACCAACCATTGGTCCTTAATATTTCTCAAATACTTAAGGATGGCTTTAACCACTTTCCAGTGATTTTCTTCAGGATCAGATTGGTATCTACTCACTACTCCTAGTGAGTATGCCACATCTGACCTTGTACATGTCATAGCGTACATGATAGATCCCGCGATCGAAGCATATGGGACTCTACTCATACGCTCTCTTTCTTCAGGAGTTGTCGGACAATCCTTCTTAGAGAGAGAAATTCTATGGCCTATCGGTAGATAGCCCTTCTTGAAATTCTCCATGCTGAACCTTTTCAGTACAGTTTCTATGTACGTAGACTGGGATAACCCAAGCATCTTTTTAGATCTATCCCTATAGATCTTTATCCCTAGGATGTAGGATACTTCACCTAAGTCCTTCATGGAGAATTGCGATGACAATCAAACTTTTATTCCCTGTAATGTGGGGATGTCATTCTCGATTAAGGGAATGTCATCCACAAACAAGATAAGGAATACTACAACTGGATCATTTGCCCATTTATAGATGCAGGGCTCTTCTTCGTTCTTAACGAAGCCATACATTTTGATCACCTTATCGAAATATATGTTCTAACTTCGAGAAGCTTGCTTCAATCCATAAATGGATCTCTGAAGCTTGCACACCTTGGACTCATCTGTGGATGTAAATCCCTCAGGTTGTATCATATACACCTTTTCGGTCAACTCTCCATTCAGAAAAGCTGTCTTTACATCCATCTGCCAGATCTCATAATCTAGATGGGCAGCTATTGTAAGCATTATCCGAATGGATTTGAGCATTGCCATAGGAGAGAACGTCTCATTATAGTCAATACCATAATGTTGACGATACCCCTTGACAACCAGACGGGCTTTACAGATCTCCACCTTTCCGTCTGCGCCCCTCTTTCTTTTGAAGACCCATTTACATCCAATGGGTTTAACCCCTTCAAGTGGGTCAACCAATGTCTATACATCGTTGACCTTTATGGACTCCATTTTGGATTTCATGGCTTCAAGCCATTTCTCGAAATCAGATCTCTGCATTGCATCTATATAAGTGATCGGATCCTCATCGTTCTCATCGAGTTCGATGGGATCACCATCCCGGATCAAGAAACCGTAGTATCTGTCTGGCTGATGCGATACTCTACCGGATCGCCTTAATGGTGCAGGTATATTGGGCTCTGAATCTGATCTAATCAAATCTGACTCAGGTTCAGCTATTGGTGTCGGTCCTTCTACCTGTTGAACTTCATCAAGTTCAACCTTAGAGGCAACGATTTCTTCACCAAGAAACTCTTTTTCTAAAAAGGTTGCCTTAAGGCTGACGAACACCTTTTGTTTATCAACATGGTAGAAAAAATATCCTTTGGTCTCTTTGGGGTACCCTATGAATGTGCATTTGTCAGACCTAGGTCCAAGTTTATCTGTAACTAACCATTTGACATAGGCCGGGCACCCCCAGATCCTAAGGTGTGAAAGTGCTGGCTTACGTCCTATCCATATCTCATATGGAGTCTTAATTACAAACTTACTTGAAATCCTATTTAACAGATAACAGGCCGATTCGAATGCATATCCCCAGAAAAATATCGGCAAGCTGGCAAAACCCATCATGGATCAGATCATGTCTAACAGAGTCCGATTTCTCTTTTCAAACACACCATTATGCTGTGGTGTTCCTGGAGGAGTTCATTGGGAGAGAATCTCATTCTCTCCTAGATATGTGAGAAACTCACTAGAAAGATATTCTCCTCCTCGATCAAATCGAAGAGTTTTAATACTCTTCCTAGTTTGTTTTTTTACTTCACTTCAGAATCATTTGAACATTTCAAATGAATCCGACTTATATTTCATCAGATAGATATATCCATATCTGGATAAATCATCCGTGAAAGTGATGAAGTAGAAATATCCACCTCTAGCACCTGTGCTCATGGGCCTGCATACATCAGTGTGTACTAGGTCCAAGAGCTCAGTCGCTCTCTTACTTTTTTTAGTAAAAGGTGACTTGGTCATTTTACTAAGAAGACAGGACTCACAGGTTGAAAGTGATTCACAATCACTGACTTCGAATATTTTCGCTTGAGTCCACCTGTTTATCCTGTTCTTATTTATATGATCTAGCCTATAGTGCCATAAGTAGATATCTGATACACTATCTAATCTAGGGTACTTGCCAGTAGAGTAGACTACGTTAACAGGTTGTGATAACATATACACACCATTATTCAAATGTCCACAAAAAATAGTAACACCATTCATAATGATATTACAAACTTATTTTTTTATTAAAATTTCACAATCATTTTTTATCAGAAGGCCTTCAGAAATAACATTTAAAAAAAAATTAGGACAGAAATGACAATCATTAAAAACAACGATATGGGACTCAAATACAAGTTTCAAGATTCCTAATGCTAGAACTGGAACTGGTCTTCTATCTCCAACGTTCAGGAACCTCTCACCTTGCTCTAATCTTCTACTGATCTGCAACCCCTGCAATGAATTATAAATATGGTAAAGGCTACCGGTATCCAATACCCAGTCAGTTATATCACAAATAGAGAAATTGTAAGGAGTTATCATATAAATACCTTGCCCAACAATAGCTTGCTTCTTTCTCTGCCTGTTTGGGTCCAGGGAGGCAATGTACTGAGGATAGTTCCTCTTCCAGTGCCCCCGCTTCTTGCAAAAGAAGCATTCAGCTTGACTCTTTCGGGCTTGATCTTTCTGGTCTGGCCCTGCACTGATGTTCCAGCCTGAACTTGCACCTTCTTCACTTTCTTCTTCTTGTTCTTCTTCTTTTTCTCAAAGTGTCGAGAACCAGAAGATGAACCTCCCATTAAGTTCACCAACTCCTTATGGAGTTGGTGATCCTTCTTAAAGTTCTGAAGCAACCCCAGTAACCTGTGGTAATTTACTTCAGGCTTTGTCATTCTATAATGAGTAAGGAATGAGAGATAAGACTTGGGCAGCGAGTTCAGTATTGCATCTTTTCCAAGCTGCTCATGCAAGAGAAAGTCGAGCTTACTCAAACACTCCATCAGCTCGATTATGTACAATATATGATCAGTGACAGAGGCACCATCCCGCATTTTGGCGTTGAAGATGGCACAACTAGTCTTGTGCCTCTCCACGTCATCGAGTGCGCCAAAGGCATCCTCCAACACTTGAAGCATATCCTTTGGCTGAGCCATCTCAAATCTACGACTGAACTCGTTGCTTATGGCAGTCAACATGATGCAGTGCATCGTGGTCCGATCACTGAGTCACTTCTGGTAAGTGTCTCTGACTTTTCACGTGCATTGGCAGCTGGCTCCTCAGGTATAGGATCCGTTATCATATATAGGATCCGTTCATGCTCCAGGACTATCTTCAACTTTCGATACCAGCTACTGAAGTTGGATCCCACCAAATTATCATTGTCCAACAATGATCGAAGCGATAGATAAGTAGCTATATCTGCATAAAGGGAAACCATAACCTAATTAGTAATTGATTCATTTAACCTAAAGATTTGAACTTTAATCAAAAGGTTTTTTCCACTATTTTAATCGAATTGGTAGCCTCTACCTCCAATTTGAAGAATTACTCTAATTTCTTAGTGGGTATTAAAATCCATTTAGACTGCACATAAGCCCAACTTTGGTTGGCCAACCCATGTACATCTAAAGGTAAGTTCATAACCAACTATTTCTCTAAATAATGTTTAGTAATTTAAATTTTGCCCCAGTCCCTCATCAGTAGGCTTTGGCCTCCACTGAAAAGGTCTGGTTAGGTCCAACCATTAACATGACCATACTTGGCCCATCTAGCCAATGAATGATTAGGCCCAACTTTGGTTGGCTAACCTAACCACTATTTAGAAAGATGCAGTTAAGAAATCATAATATGAATGATAATTCCATCAGCCGATAAGCACCAGGCCTTTGGGCCTCCAATGATTATCCAACTGATAGATCCATTATCATCCACTTAATGAGAGGCTATGATCTAGTTATCACCATAACTATTTTATTTTAAGAATCTAATAATTTTAAAAAATTTAATTGATTTAGAGGAGGAGGTCAGATGAACCAGCTTATCATGATTCTCCCACTGACTTCATCAAGTCAGCTTAAGGGAGACCATTAAAAGGGCTAGTCTAGGAGCACCTAAATCAGTCACACTGATTTACCTAGCTGATATGGGTCAGCTCGAATAGTCAAGTGATCCGATCAAAATATAATTTCATCAAAAGATCAGGTAAGTTCGATCAGTGGGAGGGTCTGCCAAAGCTTGCCTTAGACACCATCAGAAATGGCTAGGTAAGCGGGCTGCCAATTAAAAAACCACCAGTATGATTTATCTTAGATACCAACTGGTTTAATTAGTTTCAATTAGATCAACCTAACAGTTCATGCTAGATCCTTAGCCAAGAATCAAGTCCATTTGATTCTCGTTAAAGACATGGACTTGACCAACTACAACTATTGTAATTGATCTAGAAAATTTTTGACCTAATCCAAGACAACAATTGATTAGATTTAGTCAATTCTCTAATTAAGTCCATCTTTAATCTAACCTTAGGTCTAACCTAATTAATGGACCTAATTTCTACTAACCCATTAACCCAATGCGTTATAGTTTGTGTCTTAGGTTCTTCAATTCACAATCCTAGAACCTAATCAAACAACTTCTTAATTCTCAATTAAGTTTTGGGCTGAGGGTTGGGGTTCGATTTTTTAAAAATAATTTTCATATTTGTAAAATATTTTTACAACATGGTTCTACCAACCAAGTTGCATGTTTAATTCATAATCAAAATGCAAGTGAAATAGGCATGAAACTACTTTAGATCTAATCTAAACAGGTTCATGTAATTGAAACAATTTTAACTTTAAACTGTATAAATTTTTCAGACAAATATATGATGGTTCTTTACACAAAAAATATTAACAAAGAGATTTTATTTTAGATTTAAGTATTTTTTAAATCTAATAAATTATAAATTTAATCTAAATTATATCTAATAAATTTATGATTAAAGATAGATCTACACGAACTATGACAACCTTTGCACTGTGAGGGATAAACCTTACAGCAGGACAACCTACAATTCGTGATTGATCTAAAAATTTTAATTTCATATTTAACAATCAGATTATAAATTAGATATAATCTAAAAAATAATTTAAGTATATATAAATAATCATGTAATAAACAACTTAGGCTCTGATTCCAATTGAAGGAACTAGATCTAGGGTTTCAGGGTTAGATCTTGAAACTTTTTCAAGATCAGGCAATAAAAGACTAAAATAAATCAAAATTTATCTTATAAAATTAGAGAATCTATAGATCTAAGATTTTATTACATAATTTTTACATGATATTAAATCAAAAATTAAAATATGAAGAGCAAGATCTACATGTTGATCATATCAACATGTTTCTATACTACATCTAATGTATGTAAAATATAATAGATCAGATCTATTACCTTGCAAGTTAGATGTTCTAACTTTTTTGATCCATTCTTGAAGATAATATTGTGAGCCACACATGTGTCCGGCCTCTGGGAGTCATCCACACGAGTCCACGAATCACGATCAGAAGTCCTAGTCCAAAAAATCAGCACAGTATACTAGTATTGTGCTGATCCTTCTTCGATGGTCGATCAGATACCTCCTTCTTCTTGATTTGGACTCTTCCAAAGATAAAAAGTAGGAGAAGGAGTTTTAGATATGAGACACTCTCAGAAAACTCATAGATGGAGGAAGGAAAGAGGTGAACTCAGCAACCCTAGAAGAAGACCCTCTTCTTCTTCTCTTTGCTCTAACCCAGACACTTAGTTTTGTGTCTATTATATCTCTATGCTCCTATACTCTTTCTCTTTGATTTTTATATACCCCAAAGGTCTATCAATTCTATATAATTCACAAAAATTTCAAGAAAAAATTCATCTTAAAAAAAGAGATATAAAGAATCCTTGTCTAGGTCAAATACCTAGTCAAGAAAAATCCAAACAGGGCAAGACAAGTGGCTCCCAACTCTTGGGTGCCCCCTCCTTGTTTTTCTACCATGGACCATCAGAAAAGGGTGCACAATATGTGCCATAAAATTCACAAAAATTTTAAAAAAAATCTAGATAAAATCAATGCCATAAGGAAAGAGTTTTGGTTTCCTAAAATTCTATCTCATAGAATTTGAAATCCAAACTAATTCCTACTTTGACTTGGTCCACAACCACATTCCATATAAGAGAGAAAGAGTAAAAAGCTTTAGACATGCGTGAAGGCCTGAGAGAGAAGGTTTTGTCACATAAAATAAGAGAGAGTGGGCGTGGGGGGCTAAGATGGTGCAAGGTGAAATCCTAGTCTTACTAGGATTCAATCTATGACTTGTTCAAATTTGGTTTCTCAAATCAAATCAAATCAAAACCAAATTAATCTAATTAAAATAATTTTTAACCTAATTAAAAATTTAATTTAATCAAATTAAATTAAATTTAAATCTGATTTAATTTTTTAATCGAATTAAAAATTAGGTTGACTCAAGTCCTAATTGAACTAGGACTAGTTTTTTCTTACACTTGGCTTATCCAATAAACCAATTGAACTTGATCCAATCAAGTCCAAACCAAATTTAATTAAATTATATTTAATTAGACTTAATCTCAATCTATTGGCTTAATCAAATTAAGTCAATTAGTAATCAAATTGCTAATTGATCCTCTTACAACACTTGTACTAGGTTAAATGTCAATCGTATTGATCGTTTAACCCTAAAACAATTCTTAATCATTGATCAACCATCCGATCGGATTGTGAGCCCTAATGTGTGTGACCTCATAGGTCCGAACCTAAGCTGGTAGTATAGAAATAAATTTTTATACCAATCAAAGTGATCATCTAGCAATGGTACCCGACGGTCGGATAGGTTGAATGTGTAGAACAACATCCTTAGAACTCATGCGGATATAGTTTTCATATAATTCTTCTCCTTGACCAAAATGCTCATAGGACATCTCAGAGTTCAACTGTCAATTCTGATCAAGTTGTCCACATTGTATTTCAAAATATCAAATCCATCTGATGGATTATCCTGACCAAGGTTTTGCTAAATTGAAATACAGTGACTCATTCTTCTCCAATTCTTGGAGTGGTCAATCCCATCTTGATCACACTCTGACTTCACAAGTACTTGACTGTGCCCAAAAGCCTTCCATCACTAAATAAAAAATTTAGTTAGTCCAATATCAAAGCACAGTGAGTTACTTGCAAGTCACTGAGGCGATCTCAGGTCTAAGAGATACTTATACCTATATCCCATCAGAGATATTCTTGACAGCAGAATACTCTGGAGTTGGTCACATTCAATGATGATGTACCTTTACATCTCATCTATATGCCATACCAGTATCTCCACACTCCTTGGTTAAGAGGACAATCAATCCATATGGCCTACAGCGATCTATGCTCGATAGAAGCTGTCGTCCTTATTAACAGCCCATCATTTGTCGTGAACAGTTTTAAGGACTAATCGATAAATCCTCTCTTTATCGAACCTAAATAGTCCTAAGGACTTTATCACAACAACAGAGTTCATTAGGAGATGAAAACTTGTGATAAAAATATCAAAAATATATTTTATTTATTAATAAATCAATTACAATACAAGGTTACTCAACCTTCAACAGGTTGACGATTGGCTTTTGGGACATATTTCCCAATAGATAGCTGGTGGATGAATCTTGAAGGTGTTGCATGGTGATAGGGTTATTCTAGAGGAAAAGAAAAGGACAAAAAGATATTACTACCTCATGGAAAGTCCAGTGCGAGGTGGAGCCCAAATGAAAGACTCAGGAGGATGAGAGACGACATTGCAGAGTGAAGTTCCTATTACTGCAGAAGATTTTTTCGAACAGATCTTTGGTCAGAGTGGACACAACCCATGACAGAGGTGGGATCAAGCAGTTTGGCTCGACTCCCACATTTGCCCATCCATGAGATAGCAAGCATGCCCTAGGATGTGGGGGTTAGACGGAGCACAAGCTTTCAGAGTTAGGAAGAGGCCGAATGTCGAGTCGAGATCGAGATTGTTATAATATATGTCTCAAGATTCGATCTGTATTGAGCTCATAGTGAGGTTCAAGATGATGAATAGAGTCCAACAAGTCCAAGAACAGTCCAAATAGAATCCAGATGGAGAAGATACGTACGAAAGAAGTTCGAAACAGGTGGCATGGTGCACAAAATGGCGGAGGCCAGTGGTGGATCGATGGAGGCCGACGGCAGTGCAGTCGGGCCCAACGGATGCACACGCATGCACAGGCACGCACGGCCCCATGCGGGGGCGGTCCCAGCATCCTGCGTGGTCCACCATGGACTGCCGGATGTCGAGCGATCCATGGAGGCCGTGTGGACCAATCACGCGGTCCACGCCCAGTCCACGGGTGATATTGTATGATTTGATGGCTCTGGAGCTAGCCGTTCATGGTCGGATGGCTAAAGATGACTTTGGATGTGATCAGACTTGATCTGAGGCTATAGTCCATTATCGGACGACTCTGATATGAGCTCGTCACGATCAGACAGTCACGAATGATTCTAAGGTTGATTGGAATTCAGTATTCTTAGTGTAACAGTATTTTTTAGATTCTGGAGCCTATATAGCTCTGATTGACGAGCCATTTATTATGTTGGATAGCTGGTGATGTTCTGGAGGTGCAAAAAAGCTTCAACAGAGATTTTAGAGAGCTTTTATAAGAATTTTAAGACTTCTTGTTGAGAGACTCTTGTTCAAGGATTGAGTAGTGAGTTTCTCTTATATTAGTTATATTTTATTCTCTTATAGTGAAGCTTACATGCCCTGTGGAGGTAGGCTTGAGGCCGATCCATATATTTATATTGTGTTTCTTATTTTATTTCTTCTTTCTTTCTGCTGCATCGTATGGTACCGGATCCTGCACAACAATATGATGGGACTATCACATGGGCGACACTCAACATGATTTGAAATAGCAACGATACCATTTATCCACATGAAGAAGGATAGATCTTCCAAGAAATTATTCATATGAGGTCAATGTGATTTGAAGTAATAATATCTTTGGAAAAGAAAATAGCACCTAATATGCAGTTTGATCCCATAATCTTCTATTACCATATAAATATTTACAGCCCATCTCTCAAGACCAGATAATATTCATCAGACTCGAGAGCCCTGTGGTGATGGCAATATTATTCTTGAGGACCTTGAGGTTCTATCTTAGAAGGGAGAGAAATGGAGAAGAATTGCTTAAATCCAAACTGTAGCCACCACTTCCTATTTTTTAGAATTTGTACAGCAAAACTGACGAGACTCACCAATGGAATTCCCACTCCCACCTTTGTTTCCATGTTTCATACTTATCATCAAATTTATAAATATTTTTCAATTAATAAACTATTGTTTAAGTAATTATTACCATTATTTTTCTTACTATATTTTAATTTTCTATTACAATAGTGATATCAAAATTATGACCACTCCAATCAATCGTTAATTTAAAGTTGTTGCAATATATAACTTTGGAATTGTTAGATTTTCTCTAATAAAAATAATGAAACTAAGGTTCAAGTTATAATATTTGATATTGTGTTATAATATTTTACTAAGGTTCAAGTGTTTTTTGGATCCTTTAAAATGTGTAATTATTAGATGGACTAGGTCCAGTGGACCAGTTCAATAGTTACCCACCACATTATCCTTTGCATTCAAACAATTCAAGATCATATGAAGATGCTTGTTATGTACTATACATGTGCTCTAGGATTTGGAATGCTTAACTAATCCATATAATATTTTTTTCTTTTTGAAATAGTGAGATACTAAGAGTCTGATATCAAAGTTAAAGCAAGTAAACAATATTTTTAAAGAGAAAATAAAGTACAAACTCTCAAAAAAGTGAATGGGAAGGGGATAAAAAGATTAATTTCCCATCAAACTTCTTGTGTGATTATAAATTACAGTGAGGAGATTTTTCTATATTTAAGATAGAATTTATATGCTAAAGTTCATATTTAGAAGTTACAAAAAAATAATAAATATAAAAAAGGATGCATATAGTGTATGCCGTATATAACTTAAATCTAATTTCTAGTTACTTACTATGAATTCTAATAATTATATAAAATAATTAAAAAATTATTAATTATAAAAATATATTTTAGAAATTACAAAAATCTTAAACATTAAAAATGGTAGATAATTAGATACACCAAACAACTTAAATCTAATTTCTAGTTACTCTTGTTGAATTATAGTAATTACATAAAAAATTTGAAAAATTAATGAAAATAATGAATATAAATAATATAAATATCCAAGTAAGTTTTTCAAAAATTTTATAAATTTTTAATGATTATTTAATATAGATTAGCAAAAGATAATTAAAAATTATAATAAATCTAGAAAAGTATGGATATAGCATAAGCAACTTAAATCCAATTTTTAGATACTTATAATTATTAATTTTATATTTTTTCTGAAACTAGGTGGATCCCAATAGCAAACAATAGCATGATCCATATATTGGGTGGCATTTTGAAAAAAATGAGAAATGACTGGCATCCATGGAAATGTAATTACTGCAACTAGAAAATAGAGGAGTTGAAGTCAGTTGATTGAAGTAACACTTGGTGGGTGGCTTTAGTGATGCTAAAAAGTATCCGAAGGTACCATAAGGTTTGAGTAATAATAAAGAAGCATCTATAGAAAGAAAAGGAGGTGAAGATATCATTCAAAGCTCGAAGGGAAGCACCTGATTGTTAGACATCTCAATCAAATACTCACATAGACTGGGACGATGGTGATGATGATGATTATTTCGATTTAGATGATTTAGAGATAGCTCATCAACAAGAGGCTATTCGGGCCTCTCAATAGGACCAATGGCAACATGAGGAGGTATTGAGACATAGAATACAGTTTGGACACTCTTAATTTGAAAATCATATTCATATTTATAGTTCGCTAGATTAGAGAGGAGTTAGCCTATGAGGATAGAATCATCTTCAATCAAATCTTTTTTGGGTGCATTTAGAAAGAAATCGAAGAAGAGCTTAAGAGGTCCCAGTATCCATGGTCTAAATCCTATAGCATATCTAGATCTAGAGAAAAACAACTAAGAATTAGTGACTACATAAACAGGACAAGAAAAAATGATTAATAGGAAGGGTAATTATCAATATATTTTACTTTAGTCATATTCTAGCATGAGTAGCAACAAATATGTACTTTCGATGGATGCTTAGTACTGCATAGAGAGTCGATCTAGATATTGATCCTTCTATATCTTATGAGATATATGAACCATATTTGCAATAGCAGATCATAGATATCAAATCTTAGATTGAGAGATAAAGAGTAGTAGAATACTTATGGGATGACATTGATGTGTGATGGTTGGACTGGGTCTACTAAGAGAAGCATTATCAACTTCATGGTCAATTATGATAAGGTGACCATCTTCATACTTCAATTGATATTTCAAATAAAATATATAACTCTAATAATAATTTGGGCTTGATAAGGGATGTAGTTGATGAGATTGATGAAGAGTATATCATTCAAGAGGTCATAGATAACAGAGCAAACTACAAAAAAGCAGAAAAGGATCTAATGCTGAAAAAATGGCATCTATATTAGACACATTATGCAGCACATTGCATAGAACCGATGAAAAATATTGGATAGCTATCTAAGATGAAATCCATAGTAAAAAGTGGATAAGAAGTATCAAAATATATTTACAATTGTTGGAGCATGATCCCGGCTCCTCCCATGGACCTTGGGTGCAGCGGAACCAGCAACGAACAGATCTGGAGACTTCTGGACACAATCTAAGTCCCTTGACGAAATCAGCCTGGTTGCTGTCTTCTTCGTCAGCCTTTCGTTCCAGATGAAGAATGCCTCTGAAATCACCTCTAAAAAATCTAAGATCTGGTACCCAATTAGATCAGACCTGGACTGAGGTCTTTCAATTTGTAGATCTTGAATTGGGGTATTCTAGATAGGGAAGAAGATAGATGGAGACAGACCTTGCAGATCTGTCCTGCTGCAGCCTTTCTTGTAGATCTATTGATGGAGATCTCACCCATGTCTCAAACGACCTCAGATCAACTCCAAATCTGAGAGAGACTTGTACCAATCTCTTCTCAAGAGATTCCAGGTCCTGGACCTGGTGTTTGGATTACTGCAAGAGAGGAGGGGAGCAATCTGGTTGGCGGCTGCAAGGAGGAAGGGGCTAGCGCCTCCCTTCTTTCTTTCCTTATCTGGACCTGGCGGCAAGAAACCCTAGGGTTTCTTGCTCCTGGGGCGTGGAGGATGGCTGGAGAGAGAGGGAGAAGAGAGAGAGAGAGACTTGAGAGAAAGAGTCGTCTATTACTTGGCTTAATCAAACCTATACACAGTACATGTATATATAAACACCGGGTCAAGTGACCCAAACTCAAAACTCTCTTGACCAACTCTATGGAAGATTAGGTTAACCCAAGCCCATGTACACCCATGACTCGACCTAATCGCACCTATCCTAGGCCCAGATCTGGCCTATAAAGAGTTGGTCCATTGAGGCCCACATAACCTAGACCTCAAGAACCCGAAAGACCCACAGCCTTTCAACCTAGGGCCCAACTAGCCCTAGAGCCTCCATGAAGCCCTCATGAATGATGGACCTTGACCTTAGCCTTGGTTCCCTGGACCTTGGGCACACCACCTGGATCATAATAATCTCCACCTTGGTGTCCTAAGGCCTCAACCAGCTCCACTCTGTCCTTGCGACTGAAGACCCATTTGCAGCCAATGGGCCTTTTTTCTTGTGGCAACTGCACCAATCGCCACGTCTGATTCTGGTGGAGAGACTGCATCTCCTCGGACATTGTCTGGACCCATCGCTCTCTGTCCTGGCTCTCAATAACCTCCTGATACATATATGTGTCTCCATTCACTGTCACCAAGACATATGACAGCATCTCCTCGAAGCCATATCGGTCCGGTTGCCTGATGGTCCTCATGGGCTTGTGTAGGGCAACATCGATATCAGTCATCGATCCAGCTCGCTCCTGCTGGACCTCTTTGCCTCGATCATCCATTCGAGTCCTCTCCACCTGCGGAGACACCTTAGGTAGGTGCTCCACCTCAATATCATGTCCTCCAGTAGTACCTGCAAGAGGCAAAATCAAAGAGGTAAGCTGTCCAGCAGCACCCTACTAGACCTCCTCCTGCTCCTGTTGCTCCTCCATGCCTGCTCACCTCCGTAGGACTGACTCCTCATCAAAAGTCACATCCCGACTAATGATGACCTTCTTTTCCAAGGGATCCCACAACCTGTATCCCTTGACTCCTCGCGGATAGCCTAGAAACACCGCCTTGCGTGATCTGGCATCTAGCTTGCTCCTCTCACCAGCTCCAATGTGCACATAGATCGTGCACCCAAATATCCGTAGATGGCCCAGCCCAACTGTCCTCCCAGACCACACCTCCTCTGGAAGCCTGCCATCCAACCTGGTGTGAGGTGACCAATTGATCAAGTAACCCGCTGCATCTACTGTGTCAACCCAGAACTCCTTTGGAAGCCCTGCCTGCAGCCTCATGCATCGTGCCTTTTCCAGAAGTGTTCTGTTCATCCTCTCGGCCACCCCATTCTGCTGTGGAGTCTCCTTAACTGAGAAGTGTCTCCTGATCCCACACTCCTCACAGTAGTCCTGGAACTCTCTGCTGGTGTACTCCCCGCCATTGTCTGACCTCAGACACTTCACGCTCCTCCCCTGCTCCTTCTCTACCTCAGCTCTCCAGATCTTGAACTTGGTGAAGACCTCTGACTTCTCTCTCATGAAGTAAATCCAGAGTTTTCTTGAAAAATCATCAATCAGGGTCATGAAGTATCTGGCCCCATTCCTAGCTGAAACTGGGGCTGGTCCCCACACATCCATGTGTACTAACTCTAGAGGGGCTACACTGCGGGTTGTACTGATGTTGAACTAAACTCTCCTCTGCTTTTCCATCTGGCAAGGCTCACAGATCTCTCCTGTAGCACCATCCTCCAGATCAGAGATGAGTCCTCTCCTGCTCAACTCCCTCAGCCCCTTGTCACCCATGTGGCTTAGGCGGTAGTGCCACATCCTGTAAGCCCCCTGCTGGTCCTGTGCTGCAGCTGCTGCATCAGACTCTCCAATCACCACAGATCCCATCATGCGATAGAGGTTATTGTCCAACCTCCTGCCTCTCATCACTACCATAGCTCCATTGGAGATGTTCAGTACTCCACTTCTAGCCCTACTGCTGAAGCTGTATCCACTGCGCTCCAAGTAGCCTAGTGACACCAGATTCTTTTCCAGCTCCGGGATGTGCTTTACATTTGTCAATGTCCTCACAATCCCATCAAACATCCTCACCCTGACTGCCCCTATCCCAGCCACCTTGCAAGGATGATTGTCGCCTAGAGTCACTGATCCCTCATCTGTCTTGGTGTATGTCGCAAACTAAGACCTATGTGGTGTGTAGTGATATGAGCATGCAGAGTCTAGTGTCCACTCCTCTGTGTAATGCCTGTGACCATCTGATACCACAAGTAGATCATCCTCCACCTGCTGCTCAGCAACTGCACTCACTGATTCTGAGCCACTTCTTTCTCCCTTCTTGCTCTTCCATAGTGGATATTCTCGCTTGAAGTTTCCGAACTCGTTGCACTTGAAGCATTTCATCTCTTTCTTTCCCTTCCTAGACTTGGACCGCTCCCTGGACTTGCTTCTGCCTCTGCCTCTACCTGTCCTCTCCCCTACTGCCAAACCCTCCTAGGGAGTCCGATCTCTGGTCAACTTTTCTCTTTGCTCATTAGACCTCAGCACCGAGACCATGTCCTCATATTTCAGAGTCTCCTTGCCGTAGAGCAGTGTAGTCACCAAAGAATCATATGATCCTGACAGCGAACATAAAAGCAACAGGGACTTATCCTCCTCATCTAGATTTACCCCGATATTCATCAACTCCGTGCACAACTGATCGAACCTCTGAATGTGGCCAATCACATCAGATCCCTCCTGCATCCGAAGACTGTACAACCTCTTCTTCAGCATCAGCTTGTTGCACATATTCTTCCCCATATACATAGTGTGCAACTTCGACCAAAGGCCCTTCGGGGTCTTTTCTTCCAGCACCGAATACAACATCGCGTCCGTCAAACATCCTCTGATCATCGAGCATGCTTTCTTCTCCAACGATGCCCACTGTCTATCTGTCATTCCCTCAGGCTTCTCATCCAAAGCCTGATCCAGATCTGCTTGCACCAGAAGATCCTCCATCCAAATTTTTCACATGAAAAAATTCTCCTTGCCATCAAACTTCTCAAACTCAACCTTCATATTGCTGCCCATGACTGGATCTAAGCCAAACAAGCAATATAAAATCAAGAAGTGTAGAATATACCTTGATGGTACCTTGCTGAAAATTTTCAGCACTTGGGATCTTCAACTTCTCATGCTTGAAACTGCTTCCTCACCACTGTGGCTCTGATACCAACCATTGGAGCATGATCCCGACTCTTCCCAAAGACCTTGGGTGCAGCAGAACCAGCAATGAATAGATCTGGAGACTTCTGGACACGATCCAAGTCCCTTGACGAAATCAGCCTGGTTGCTGTCTTCTTCGTCAGCCTTTCGTTCCAGATGAAGAACACCACTGAAATCACCTCTAAAAAATTCAAGATCTGGTACCCAACTAGATCAGACCTGGATCGAGGTCTTTCAATTTATAGATCTCAAATTGGGGCATTCTAGATAGAGAAGAAGGTAGATGGAGATAGACCTTGCAGATCTGTCCTACTGCAGCCTTTCTTGTAGATCTGTTGATGGAGATCTCACCCGCACCTCAAACGACCTCAGATCAACTCCAGATCTGAGAGAGACTTGTACCAATCTCTTTTCAAGAGATTTTAGGTCCTGGACCTGGTGTTTGGGTGACTGCAAGAGAGGAGGGGAGCAATCTGGTTGGCGGCTGCAAGGAGGAAGGGGCTAGCGCCTCCCTTCTTTCTTTCCTTATCTGGACCTGGCATCAAGAAACCCTAGGGTTTCTTGCTCCTGGGGTGTGGAGGATGGCTGGAGAGAGAGGAAGAAGAGAGAGAGAGACTTGGGAGAAAAAGTCATATATTACTTGGCTTAATCAAACCTATACACAGTACATGTATATATAAACACCGGGTCAAGTGACCCAAACCCAAAACTCCCTTGACCAACTCTATGGGAGATTAGGTTAACCCAAACCCATGTACACCCATGACTTGACCTAATCTCACCTATCCTGGGCCCAGACCTGGCCCATAAAGAGTTGGTCCCTTGAGGCCCACATAACCTAGACCTCAAGAACCTGAAAGGCCCACAGCCTTTCAACCTAGGGCCCAACTAGCCCTAGAGCCTCCATGAAGCCCCCATGAATGATGGACCTTGGCCTTAACCTTGGTCCCCTAGGCCTTGGGCACACCACCTGGATCATAACAACAATCACATCTAGATATTTGCTCTTATGAGAAAACATGTATAAGAGAAGCTGCTTAAGCTAGAGTTAACAGGATTTACTACTAATTACATAGTATTGAAGAGCCTTCTTGAAAATAAGCTTGGTTTGAGGGATGTGACCACTTTTGATGAATGGAGGGCTTTCAAATATGTAAAGACCAATAATGGATGATATGTTGAAGGTATTATATTGAGCAATAAAATTTAGAATAGGTGCTCTAAGGCGGTTAAGGTAGTAAAGCCCTTATATGTAGTGCTGGAGATAGTAGATACCGAAAAGTTCCTTCATATGGGTTATATATATATATATATATATATATATATATATATATATATATATATATATATATATATCCCAAGATGTCTACCTACAAAGAAGAGATTATAGAAATTGTAGGATAGAAAAAGTAGCACCATATTTGCATATCATTGATAATAGATGGATACTCAAATGGAGAAGGAATTGTATTTATCAAGTAAAACTTGTTTAAATCTCAACTCTCAGTTATCTTTTATCGAGTAAGCTGTGAATATCTTTGCTCTTAATCAATATTGATTTTATTTTTTATATAGCCTACTATTTAAATCTTAAATATCAATATTATAATAATATTGCCTTGAATAAAGAGCTTTTGATGGCCCTTAGGAATGTGATGCATAGGCTAGAAAGTGATTTGCGCTTAGCTACAGAAGCTATAAGTGAGGTAATAAAAGAGTAAATACCTATCGATCATAGTAGGATTGTTGGTGTATTTTTGAATATATTAATTTATTAAAATTAAATGATCTTCAATGAGAAGTCTATATTGATTGGGTAGGAAAAAATTTTTTAAAAAAGAAAGGGAGCTTTGGAGAACAAGGAGCACATAGATCTATATCTAAAATGTAACCAGATAAAAAATATAGGACTATTTTTTGTTATCTTTGCATCTATATATAGCTGAGGACTTAAGTATTTATATACATATGTATTATTTGAATATAGAGGAGTGCTGGGTTTAGTGGCGCACATCGATACAAAATTTAAGAAAGATTATCATTCGAATCCTACCACAGATCGTCTCATTAAGTAGATTCGAGTACAACTAAAGTATATTTATCCTGATCCACATAAAAAATCAAAAATTGCCTAATCTCACAAAGATTGAGAGGCCCATCTTTGTCCACTATAATATGAGATTAAAACTTAAGTATGTTAATGATGGAAAAAAGCTTAGGTAAGATGATCCATTCGAGAAGGACTTTATCCATGACAATGAGGATCCTTTGTTGAGCTAGGTTGTAGATCAGAAAGCATGGGATCCACCAATATTAGATGACCCAGGAGATCCTTCCTGATCATGCAAAATAATAGCATATAAGGCATGGGTATGAGATACCAATAGAGATGATGATGGATCAGATAATAGATAATTTGAGGATTCTGATCAATGATTTGATCATGAAATATTTAGTTCAAGATATCAAATAAGAGTCTCTAGAGATAACCAAGGCATTAGGACCAGTAGTAGAGGTAGGGAAAGCAATAGATAAAGGCTAGTCAAAGCTTGAGAGGAAGCGAGCTAGCTGTGGTTGAGGAGAGATATAGAAAGTCTAAATCAAAAGGAAAGACAACAATTGATCCTGTAGAGGCAATTGATGATGCATAGATTTGAGACGATGATAGTGAGACATTCGAACCGATGATAGTGAGATATTTGAATCCTCAGATCTTGGATTGTCTAGATCATCTCATGATAATAGCAATGATGATAGTAATAATAGCAAGAGTGCTGATGGATTTGATGATCATGATGGTTAGATTGGAGGAAGTGGTGAAGCATACAGGATTAGTCCGTTCATTGAAAAGGCATATTTCACCCATGCTATGTTAGAACCAGGACCATAAAGCCAGATCCAAATCTAGATATAAGGATGAGAAGGAGATACTAACTTATAGAAGGGGAGGCAAAAGAATTGTTGCAGGACATGGCACACATGTTACAGATATTCTGGATTATTTTTATGAGGAGTTGAGAATAACTAAAAATATTGATGTTGGTGGCATACCCAGAGTTTATGGTATGGATGGAGTAAGATGCTCTAAGAAGTATGTTAGAATCTGAGCAAGTTAAATCACCATCATCATTATCAAATAGAATAGGATCCATTTGAGCATCACATAGCCAGAGTCCATATTATAGCCCTTCTCTTTCAACGAATAATTCATATATATACTCTCAATGGTAATATCTTGAGGAATATTCTATATGCAATATCAATCTTTATATGGATATATTTTTGGATCACAGAATGATATTACCTCTTATTATTATAATCAAAGATGGCCAGTCTCTTATCCAATATACTATCAAGAGAATTATCCTAGACAACATTAAATATAAGATGAGCAACAAGGATAGGCTTATTATCAAAATTGTTATCATATTTAAGGCCCCGATTATGAGCAGAATTTAGATATTTATGAGCATCACAGGCATTCTGCTTGGGATTAGCAGTAAATTTGATATATTTATCTCAAACTGATGAATCCATTTTTTATAACATAGAAAATGATTTATTACATATTATTAGTATAGTTATATTTTCATATACAAATGACTAAGCTCAGGTAGTATGGACCATAGATTTTTCATCAAACTTCAGTATTTTTGCTTTATCAAGTACTCATGTAACATCAATTATAACAGATTATTGCTTGGTAATCAAGAAAGGGTCATCAATAACCTTGAAGATTATAATGCATTATAATATTAATTTTAAATAGAACCAATTATTATAAACATATTATTTTTGAAGTTCAAATATGTTTAAATAATAAATACAGTAGTAAAATTTCAAGATAAATTTAAAAAAATAATATATATGTGTGTGTGTGTGTAAAAGGATGTTCCAAACATGTATCAAGATGTCCGATCGGGATGGCCACTAGGATGAGGTGGGATGCGGGGCTTCCCATTTTAGATAAAAATCAGGACATCCCCATCCAATGGGATTTAAAGCCTTGATTCTAAAAAATTAAAGTATTAAGAATATAGATAATTTCTCTTTTTTTCTTATTTGTTGGGTTAAAAAGAGCTGAATTTCTCTTCCTCCTATATTCTCTTACCTCTTTTAGTTATACCATAGATGGTAAGAAAAACAAAAATATACTAGGATAGCAAAAAATAATAGTAGTAAAATTATTTTTTACTCTTAATTTGTTGTTAAGTAGCATTAGTTTTGGTGAGAGCTAAATGGAGAGAAAACAATCCAAATTTCCTTCCCTTGAGAAAAAATAGATTTTCTAGATTAATATAATATAAAAAATAAAGTTTTTATATTTGCTACTATTTTAAGTAACAAATTTAGGATTATGTGCATTTGTGCTATATTTTAGTTAATGAGGCATCCAAAATTAAGGTATACACATATTCATGTTCAACCATACGGCAAGGTCGAGATAAGATAATAATGAAGGGATCTTAAACCAAAAGCCATCAACAATTAGTAGTTTAAGATGGAATCCTAGATGTTGAAGCCCCGACACTTTCTTTGACTCCTTTTAAGAGAGCAAACGAAGTAAGCTCAAGAGTGGCTCATGGGACCTATATAATGTCCTACAAGCTATATAAGGAGAGCATTATCTAGTACATGTTGGATAGCCATTAAAGGTAGACTGAGTAAAGTCTTACTATATTGAATTTTAGGTCGAGTAGGTATAGAAGATTTGTAGAGTTCCTTTATCAATCTTGTGGAAGAATTATAATACGGTATGAGATCCGATGGTTGTTAGAACATAGAGAGTGGAGGGTAGTTAACACCAGATACTGTAATTGCTGGATAATTGGAAAACCGAATGTGGATAGGTGCCAACACTTAGATGGATGGTAACTGAAAGGTTATAATATCATGCATAAATAGTGGGATTTAACTCAAATAAAATCTCTTTACCAATCAAACACCTATCATTATCTTTATATTTATTTTATCCTTGTATTTATCTTTAATTTATTTGCTTTTGTTATTTTATCTTATTCTCAGATCTTAAAGTAGAATTTTAATCTTGGCTACAACCCACCTCTGGGCAGTCAATATTACAATAGTGAAAGTTCTTGAAGGTTAAGGTGTCAGAACCTATGCTACTAGCCTTCATCCTCTCTTCTTTCAATTATTGTCATTGGTGGCATGCCGAGCACTTGCACAAACTTTCTAGGAATGCATACAATCGTTCTCCTTTAACAAAGAATTCAACGATCTATAAAAGTATTATTTTTGAATATATTTTGAAATTTTTGGCATATATACCTTGTAATATGGCTTATCATATGTTTACCCTCTAAAAATCACTCTTTGTTTCTATCCATTAAATAACTATGTTTTTGCAAACCCCTTCCTTTATAGTTTTTGCTAATGGATAACTACTTTAAATATCAAATAACTTGACTACCTTTTTGCATTAATACCCCTATAATTTATCCAAAAGAACTCTTTTGTAGCATAAACTAAATGTTAATTTTTTGTTAGGGGTTTTAATGTAAAATGATAATGCTATTATTTTATATTTAAAATATTTATTTATAATATCATCAATGAAAATCTAATGGGAGGGTTATTCTTGTAAAAATAATATAATTTGAGACATGTTGGTGTGAGAATCTATACGGTATCGGGATGTTGGAGTGGACGACGAAATGGGCCTCCCATTGGTGTGATCTGCACAAAAGTTCTGATCGAAGGTTGCTCTTGCGAGGATCCTTCAATGCTCAAGTTAGAACTTTCATTCAATAGATGGAGAAATGTGAGAGGCAGAATAATGACATACCTTTCTTTTGAGATCCTCTTTAAATCTCTTTTATGGGTGAAGGGCTGAAGCTTAAGTTGGTAAGTTGGTTGGCACAATCCTGCATTTTGCACGAGGTGGTGAGATCATCACTCGAGATTTTTGAGATGTGGCAGTTGTGGTTACATTATCAGTTTTGCAATAGTTGTCACCTAGCAGATGTGAAATTTTGAATTGAGTTGCTAACTGATGTCATCGAGATGACGATTGATCAGCGACGACTAAGAGTCAATCACCTTGGACTGTCTTTGGATGAGGAAGTCAAGGGCCAGAGGCCTGCCCAGAAGGCAGAGGTTGGTTGGCTTAACATGATTGGCCAACGATCATCTTTTGATCAGATTGAACTGGTCGTTTAGATGCACCATTGATCTATCAGCCTGAGCTGTAGGAGTTGGCTAATAAGAAAACATCGACAGTTGTGCATAGGGGTTGCCGAGCGATCATCGGCAAGCTTTCATCTACTCAGGGTGTGAAGCATTGATAAGTATAATAAATATCTCAATAAAAGTATTAAAATACATCCTAATTGATCTTTATTTTTTAAAAACTAATGCTTTTACTTATGTTTTGCAAAGCTTGATTTGTAGATTCAAAGGAAGAAAATTTGGAGCAAATCAGACTCAATTCGGATCCCAAATGACGACCTGAAGCCAAAAGAAAAGAAAACAAATAAATAATAAATAAAAAAATAGCCAACCAGCCCATTAAGCCATCCGATCTATGGCGGTCCACGAGCCCCCACGGTCCACAAGCGCCAGCGAGCGATCTACAGGAATGGGGGCTGGTCCATTGTCGGTGCATAGACCCTGACACATCGGGTCTACAGGTGGTCTAAGGGAACAGTGTCCCCTAGTCTTTATCGCAGCGCATGAGTGGGATGGCTGAGTTCTGTGCTATCAAATGGTTGGGCACACTTTTCTCATGGGATCGGATGGCTCTGATTTCTCCGTTCCATATAAGGCGGTGGTGGCCCATAGCTTTGGCATGATCCAACGACTGAGCTCGCTCCAAGCACTTGATCGAATAGCTGCGGTGGTTTTCGACTCGAAGAAGGATTTTGGGTTGAGGGAGTTTGTGCACTGATCGATAGATAGGATTTGATTTGGGCCAAGATCCGATGGATGAGAACGCTGCCAGTTTGATCTAGGATGTTTTTAAGCTTTTTTTGGGCCGTTTGATCTTCATCTGATGATGGACATGGGTAGAGGAGTTTGAACGAAATTAAAAGCCCGATTCCTATTCAATTTCAGTCCAATTTTGGTCTATAAAAAGAGCACTGCGGACGAGAGAATAGAGAAGAGTGACAGTGATCAAATTTTGACACCATTGCCGGAGATCATTGGCACGGATGTGTTGACTAAGCAAAAAAAAATTGCTTCTTATTATTCCTAGTGATTTATTGCTTTTCATAGCTTAGAATAATTTACCATCCTGAAAATAGATTTGATTTCTTGTTTTAATTGTAGGTTACCTAGTTGCCTTTTAATTTTAGCATAATTTATTTTTTTTTTAGTTAGATTCTCTAAATCTCCTCAATTCTAATTAACTTAATTAAAACCTACCTTTTATTCTTTTTGCTAAAGATAATATAATATAAAAAGAAAATAAAGGCACCACATAATACTTAACTAAAATAAAAAAACTAATTAAACTTTAAAACCTTCAACCTATATTGGACATCTTTCTTGTATTTGCATTGCATATTCATAAAATATCTTAAGAGCACTTAACCTAATTAAATAACATAAGATGAAAATTTCATCACCCTTTCTTGGCCCACAAACTACCACCTGCATATTGCATTGACCTAAGCCCTTAACTTAAAATCAATTAGATGTTTGCCCCTAAGGACTCTCGAGCTCACTAAGACAAAGGATCCTAAGAGTTGGACTGGATTAAGATTAGTCATTTTGACTGGTGTCTAGGAAAGTGGTTCAAAAATATGATTTTGAAGAAAAGTGGTTATTTAATAGGTTCTGTTTGCTAACCTAGCCAATTTTAATTGGTGTCTAAGGAAAGCAATGGGGAGACTCCCACTAATCTTACGCTTATCTGGTTAGTTGAGTGGCTAGTTTTTTATCTGAAGTGCTTGAAAGTGATCTTGGTAGTTAGGAGCTATTTAGATCTAGAGTAACCTTTAGGATTAATTGTATAACTTGATTACTAACCCATAAACATTAATCCTAATTAAAACACTCTTCTCTATCATCTCTAGATTTAGAAATCTCTTAGGGTTCTCATTTTTAGAACTTCTCTATTTTTTTTTCTTCTCTTCTTCTTCTTCTCACTCTTCTCATCTTAAAAAAAAAAATAACAGAAGAGGATTACTCTGATCTAGAACCCTTGATTGCATATCTAAACAATCAGAACCATCCAAGATGGATCTTAACAGTAGATGGGATGAGCTGTCCTACAGATTAGATCATCTAGAATCCATCAAACACTCTCTCTATCCATCTTATCTTCCTACACAACAAGTTTGCGTAATATGTTCGAGCCCAATCCACTTCGTGAGTGAATATTTAGCTACATACTAATTTTCTGAGTCTATGTATGAGCAAATTCATCAAGATCAAACCCACATGGCTTATAGACCATGAAATAACCCATACTTTAATGCCTATGATTCAAACTAGAGGGCTCAACCAAATTTTTCATGAAAACTACAACTAGTGGTTACCCCGATGACACAAGGACCAACATTCATAGATGCACCTTATTGTGATATGTCCTACCCACAATATCAACCTTCTCCAACTAACTATGAACTAATTTTTGAAGAGAGATTTCAGTGAGCAGTAGAACTCAGTTCTCTAGAAAAAAGCGTAGAAGCATTGGCCAAATCCAATGCTAATACCAACACTATATTGAATAACTTTATGCAGACCGCTGCCCATTTGGAGATGTAGTTGGGTCAGTTAGCCATGGCTGTGAGTGAGAAGGAAAAAAAATTACCTAGTCAGCCCGAGAGTGATCCTGAGAAACAATACATGGCTAGAAATTTTAATGTTACTATAATCTTTTCTGAACAATTGATGATGACTCTCGAGAATGAAATGATCATAGAATAATCCTGCACAATCAAAAAGATCAATACAAACTATTTGACTGAGACAAAAATATATAGGAAAGAACCAGAATAGTGGGTTGAACCAATTCCATCATCATCTTACCTACCTATGGTCCCATTCTCAAGTGTCCTAGAATCACCCATTCTTTTCAACAGAAAGGAAGAACAAATTGATGAAATGATGGCACTAACTGAAACTTCCCAAAGACCATAATTGAATGACATAATAAAGGAAGCTACACCCATAATTCTTCCCCAGAATTTGTTAGATTCCTATAAGGCTTATTTTGGGATGGATGATTTTGATGAAAATGGGTATATTATAGAAGTATATAACCTAGTAGATATATCCTACCCCAAAACCACCCCTCTTGAGATTAAAGAATATGAGCCACCACCTAGTCCCCCAATAGCTCCCTTATTAGAATCACCAATTGCTCTAAAACTAAAGCTCCTTCTTGACGCACCCACTGATACCCTTCTAGTGATGCTTAATCAGGAAGCCTAAATTGTAGGTGTTCTAAAAGCACATAAAGAAGTTGTCGAGTGGGATATCTTCGAAATGAGATATAACGATATTGAGATGTTTATGATTGATTTCTCTATATTTGGTACTACTTTTGAGGACTACCTCCAAAATCTATCTACAGTACTAAAGCAATGTATGGAGACAGAGTTGATGTTAATTTGAAAAAAAATGCTAAGCTGTAGACCAGAAAGAGAGTATGCCAAGACATAGTATATCTGAGATTGGGATTGGGGTAAAACAGGCTATAATTGAAAAAAAATTTTCAACCATCACCCCCGATCTCAGCCCAAAAGATACCATCCCTTCTTAACTTTGATATTTTTAGATCTTGGTATAGCATGCTTGTTGAGTCCACTCTTTTGATTCAGACTAATCATCTTAGAGTATTCCATGGATGTTTTACTGCTATAATGATAAGGCCTCCTAATTGGCCCTATCCTTTTGAAACACTGAAGGACATACCTGAGATGGGCAAACCAAAATCACTAAAATTTGTTAATCCAATATTTGATACAGAATAGGCGAGAATTATAGTGTCTGGCTGAAGATGTTAAACTTAGCACTTTTAGAGAGGCAACCCAAATCTTTTATTTTTTTCTGATCCTTTGCTTTAGTGATTTTTATTCTTTTAAGAATAATGGATAACTCCTTATAGAAGCATCTAGCAATACATGAGCACATCTAGTCAAGTGACATCTCTTTTTGCCTTATTTATATATCTCTATCTTATTTTTCTTACTCCATTGAGGACAATAAAAATTAAGTTAGGAGACAAGGTTAATAATTTTTTTTTTTTAATTTTTAAATAAGTTAGTATTTAGCATTTAGGTACTTGATTAGATTATAAATTTAAGCAAAATCAAATATTTTTTGAAAAAAATTGATACACAGATTAGAGAGTTTGTGAGATATCGAGGGATCAAGTACTAAGAAAATTTAATGAATAGTTAAATTTAGAATAGTAACAATTTTTTTTTCTTTTTCTTAAGCATTTTTGATTTTTTTCTATCAATATCAAAGAAGAGTTTATTTTTTATGGGCTTATATAGAATAACTATATGATTCTTCATATAAAAAAAAAATTTCAAGAACTCTACATTGAGTAACTTGGCCTCTTTGCCCAAAGAAGCATTGAGTTTCACGTTTAAAGGTGTGAAGGGCAATGAAGCTTTATTGTAAAGCTAGTTTTAACTCATAGCTTGTTTGATTCGAATAAGTAAGCTCGAGAGATATTTTATATCTAGTGCCTTAAAAATAACTACTTTAGAAACTATTGGCTGAAAACTTGCTACATTGTTAGACAGAAAATTTAAGGGGTTAAGACACTCAATAGCGTATAACGTTAAAGAAATTTAAAAAAAAATGAGAAAAAATCAATAAATGAAGGATGAAAGTAATACTACACTCGTCCATATGAAAGTAGATGATGTAGAGATAAGACAGGATAATTTAAAAAAAATTCAGAAAGAGTTTAATGTTCTTGGCTTAACTTCCACATTAATTAGCACTAATATCGCAATGACATACCTCACTCACGTTTTACTGAATATCAATGATTTTTTTTTAAATTTTATCTGATAAAACTTGAAACTCTAAGCTAAACAGTACTTAGTACTAATTCCTTTCCTTACTTGAGGATGAGCAAAGCTCAAGTTGGGAGGTGTGATAAGTATAATAAATATCCCAATAAAAGCATCAAAAGATACCCTAATTGACCTTTATTCCTTAAGAATTGATGTTTTTACTTATGTTTTGTAGAAAAAATGATTGCCAATATAAAGAATTTGATTTGTAGATTTAAAGAAAAAAAATTAGAGCAAATCGGACTCAATTCGGACCCCAAATTGAAGACCTGAAGCCAAAAGAAAAAAAAAGAAAATTTTAAAAAAATAGCCAGCTAGCCTATTAAGCCGCCCGATCTACAGTGGTCCATGGGCCCCCACGGTCCACAAGCGCCAGCGAGCGATCTACCGGCACAGGGGCTGGTCCATAGTCGGTGCATAGAACCCCGCATCAGGTCTACAGGCGGTCCAGGGGAACAGTGTCCCTTGATCTTTATCATAGTGCATGAGTTGGGCAATTGAGTTCTGTGCTATCAAACGGTTAAGCGTGCTTTTCTCATGAGATCGGATGGCTCCGATTTCTCCATTTCATATAAAGCGGTGGTGGCCTACAACTTTGGCACGATCCAACGATTGAGCTTGCACAAAGTGCTTGATCGAATGGCTGTGGCGGTTTTCGACTCGAAGAAGAATTTTGGGTTGAGTTTGTACACTGATCGATGGACAAGATTTGATCTGGGCCAAGATCTGATGGATGAGAATGTTGTCAGTTTGATTTGGGACATTTTTAAGCTTTTTCTGGGCTATTTGATCTTCATTTGATGGCGGGCATGGGTAAAGGAGTTTGAACATGATTAAAAGTCTGATTCATACTCAATTTTAGCCCAATTTTGATCTATAAAAAGAGCAGCACGAAGAGAGAATAGAGAGGAGCAACAGTGATCAAGCGTCGATTAGGCCGACCATGGGTTGGCAAGGGGTTCAGTATGCGGGCTCATGAAGCTTGGATATCTTGGGCTCTGGGCCTTTTCATATCATTGGCCCATGCAAAATTTCATCCAACACGTCCTCCTACTCTCGAGTTCGATTTTAGTCAAACAAAGGGAGTATACCTATTTTTTTAAGCCGAGGATGTAAAAAGATCCTTCAGTTGATGAGACGTGCACCATTTTTGAGATAGAAATAAGGTGGTGCGACTTAAGCCATCATGATTGAATTAAATGGGTGCCATTTCAAAATCTCTTTCTCAAATCATGGCACCAATTTGTCTAACTAACAGCAGTGGTTAACTGAGTAGGAAGATGCCACGTGTGCCACGCACTGCAGGTTGTTGGATAGGAAATGATTCAACATCTGGGGATCATCTTCTTCCGACTATAAATGGAGAAGTGCTTGTCCTAGCCTTTCTGACTGCTGCCAAGCTCTTCTATTCTCTTTTTCTCTTTTCTATCTTTGTTGTAGCTTCTTGGGATAAGGAGTTCTCTTTTTTGTCTATGCTACAATCCTTCGAAGGTGCTTTTGAAGGTGTTTTCCCGCCGCTCCATTTCTTCATCTTCTTCCTTCGTTCTCAGGTTGATTTTCTTGGTGTTTTTTTCTGACGCATCTATTTTCTGTTCTTCCCTTCTTTTTCTAGACCACTTTTTAGCATTTTTTATCTGGAAATGGCCAATCAGAGGGGGATTAGGCCTAGTGCTCTTGGTTCCTTACTGAATCATACCGACTTGAGTCAAATATGGATTTGGTATAAAGTCCCTTTGGAGTTCGATCTAGAACTCTCCATGGTTGGCGATCGAGTAAACAATCCACCTATTGACCGACTAGGTGTATATTTTGAAGAAGCACTCCGAGCGGACTTAAGATTTTCTATTCTTCCTTTCATCCTTGATGTCTTCCATTTTTACAACCTTTTCTTTTGCGCGATTATCCCGAACTCTTTTAGGTTTGTTGTAGGCTATTTGGTCATTTGTGTTATGGCGAACGTTCAGTCATCCATCTCTCTTTATCGATCTTTCTTCACTATTAAGAAGCATCCATATGCTAAGGACTGGTGGTATTTCTTTTCTTAGAGGGGGGTTTTTTCTCTGATAAAGGGTGCTTCTTCCTCTATACACAGGTGGAAGGAGCGGTTTTTGTTTGTGTCAAGTTTTCTGGTAGATGATTGGAACTTACCAAGCTAGGATCGATCGGAGGCTTCAGCGTTCAAGATCTCAAAATTAGGAGCTGAGGAAAAGGATCATTTTAAGATCCTTAAGGATTTCAAAGCTCCCTCAACCAATGAGTTGCTGTCTAATGAAATCCTATTTAATGCTAGACTCAGTCAGACTAACCCCAGCGGTGAGTACTATAGTCATCCATCTTTTTTGTTTCCTTCTTTTATGTGCCTGACATAGTTTGATTGTTTGTAGAGATGAGGCTTAAGGATATTGCCAAGATAAAGTAAAACCTTCCAAAGAAGAAGAAGACTCCGACATCTAAAAGCACCTCAAAGAAGCCAATGGTCCATCGAGAAAAGGTCGAGGATGAGCGGGCTTCAGTAGTTGAGGCCATTGTGGTGCTGGTAACTTCCACTCCTCCAAGTCCATCTCCATCGATCGTGGTTCCTACTTCAATGGTTGCTCTGATGCTAGTGTCTCCACCATTCGTGGTTCCTCTGTCAGTTTCTCTAATATCTCCCTGTGAGGCAGGGGCTTAGCCTCACGCTACTCAATCTCCTTCTGCTGCAGGCCTAAGTAGTGTCTCTTCCTACTAACAAATCAAATCTGGACGCTCGCCTTACCTCCATCCCAGAAGATGCAACTTTTAATGACTAGAGGATTGTCAAAGAGCTGGTTGAGAGGTCGATGCTTCCAGCAGAGCGGAAGAGAATTGGCAGCATGAGCTTTGATGACCTGTAGTTGCACTCAGAGGCCACCATGCATCAGGTGCTTTGTTTTATCCTTCGACTTGTCCTTTTGCTCCTCCTCTCCTCTTTTTTCTAATCATGGTTTTCATGCAGATGCTTTATTTCTTGATCATCCTCTTGAGCCATGCATATAGAATGGAGATCAATAGGAATCTATACCAGAAGGCTGAGTCTGACTCTGCGGAGGTGTGCATGCAAGTCGATGCAGTCAGAGGAGAGGTAGAAATTTGAAGGAGTCCCTAAGTAAGTTTTCATTGAGCTTGCATAAAGGGGGGAGGAGCTTCAAGAGGCAAATGCTAATCTCGTCGAGGCTAAGCGGAGGGTCGAGAAAAGGGTTGCAAAAGGCCAAGCAGCAAGTCAAGGATTGTTGGAAAATATATCTCAAAAGCCAATTGTCAACCTATTGACGGTTGAGCAACCTTGTATTGTAATTGATTTGTTAATAAATAAAATATATTTTTGATATTTTCATCATAAGTTTTCATCATCTAATGAACTCCGTTGTTGTGATGAAGTCTTTAGGACTATTTAGATTCGATAAAGAGAGGATTTATCGATTAGTCCTTAAAACTGTTCACAACCAAATGATAGGCTGTTAATAAAGACGACAGCTTCTATCGAGCATAGGTCGCTGTAGACCATAAGGGTTGGTTGTCTTCTTAACCAAGGAGTGTGGAGATATTGATATGGCATACAAGTGAGATGTAAGGGTACATCATCATTGAATATGATCAACTCCAGAGTATTTTGCTGTCGAAAATATTGATATAAGTATAAATGTCCCTTAGACTTGAGATCGCCTCAGTGACTTACAAGCAACTCACTGTGCTTTGGTACTGAACTAACTGAATTTTTAATTCAGTAATGGAAGGCTTCTAGGCACAATCAAGTACTTGTGAAGTTGGAGTGTGATCAAGATGGGATTGACCACTCCAAGAGTTGGAGAAGAATGAGTCACTGTATTTCAATTTAGCAAAACTTTGATCAAAATAATCCATCAGATGGATTTGATATTTTGAAATACAATATGGACAACCTAATCGGAGTTGACAGTTGAACTCTGAGGTGTCCTATGAGCATTGTGGTCAAGAAAATAAATTATATAAAAATTATATCCGCATGGATTCTAAGGATGTTATTCTACACATTCGACCTATCTGACTGTCGGGTACCATTGCTAGATGGTCACTTCGATTGGTACAAAAATTTATTTCTATACTACCAACTTAGATTCAGACCTATGAGATCATACATATTAAAGTTTACAATCCGATCGGAAGGTTGATCAATGATTAAGAATCGTTCTAGGGTTAAACGATCAATACGATTGATATTTAACCTAGTGCAAGTGTTGCAGGAGGATCGATTAGCAATTCAATTACTAATTGACTTAATTTGATTAAACCAATGGACTGAGATTAAATTTAATTGAATATAATTTAACTAGATTTAGTTTGGACTTGATTGGATCAAGTTCAATTGGTTTATTGGATAAGCCAAGTACAAAGAAAAACTAGTCCTAGTTCAATTAGGACTTGGGTCAACATAAGTTCTAATTCGATTCGAAAATTAAATCAGATTTAATCTAATTTAAGCTGATTAAATTAGATTCTTAATTGGATTAAGATCTATTTTAATTAGGTTGATTTGATTTTGGCTTGATTTGATTTGAGAAACCAAATTTGAACAAGTCATAGTTTGAATCCTAATAAGACTAGGATTCCACCTTGAGCCACCTTAGCCCCCCATGCCCACTCTCTCTTATTTTATGCGACAAAACTTTCTCTCCCAGGCCTACACACATGTCTAAAACTTTTCACTCTTTTTCTCTTACATGAAATATTGTTGTGGACCAAGTCAAAGTAGGAATTAGTTTGGATTTCAAATTCTATGAGATAGAATTTTAGGAAACCAAAACTCTTTCCTTATGGCACTGATTTTACCCAAATTTTTTTTGGGATTTTTGTGACTTTTCTAACACAAATTGTGTACTCTTTTCTGGTGGTCCATGGTAGAAAAAGAAGGAGGGGGCGCCCAAGAGTTGGGCACCCCTTGTCTTGCCCTATTTGGATTTTTCTTGACTAGGTATTTGACCTAGACAAGGATTCTTCATATCTTTTTATTTAAGATGAATTTCTTCTTGAGATTTTTATAGATTGCAAATAATTGAGAGACCTTTGCATATTGTGAAAATTAGATAGAAATAGTATTGGGACATGGAGATATAATAGACACAATACTAAGTGTCTGTGTTAGAGCAAAGAGAAGAAGAAGAGGGTCTTCTTCTAGGGTTGCTGAGTTCACCTCTTTTCTTCCTCCATATGTGAGTTTTCTAAGAGTATCTCACATCTAAAACTTTTTCTCCTACTTTTCACCTTTGGAAGAGTCCAAATCAAGAAGAAAGAAGTATCTGATCGACCATCGAAGAAGGATCAGCACAATACAAGCATACTGTGCTGATTTCCTGGATCAGGACTTCTGATCGTGATTCATGAGCTCGTGTGGATGACTCCTAGAGGTCGGATACATGTGCGGCTTGTAATATCATCCTCAAGCCCAGATCAGCAAAGTTAGAACATCTAACTTGCAAGGTAATAGATCTGATCTATTATATTTTACATACATTAGATGTAGTATAGAAACATGTTGATATGATCAACATGTAATTCTTGCTCTTTATATTTTAATTTTTAATTTAATATTATATAATAATCATGTAATAAGATCTAAGATCTAAAAATTCTCTAGTTTTATAATATAAATTTTAATTTATTTTAGTCTTTCGCTGCCTGATCTGAAAAAAGTTTCAAGATCTAACCCTAAAACCCTAGATCTGGTTCCTTCAATTGGTATCAGAGGCTAGGTTGTTTATTATATGATTATTTATATATACTTAGATTATTTCTTAGATTATATCTAATTTATAATCTGATTGTTGAATCTGAAATTAAAATTTTTAGATCAATCACAAACTGTAGGTTGTCCTGCTGTAAGATTTATTTCTTACAGTGCAAAGATTGTCCTAGTTCGTGTAGATCTATCTTTAACCATAAATTTGTTAGATGTAATCTAGATTAAATTTATGATTTATTAGATTTAAAAAATATTTAAATCTAAAATAAAATCTTTTTGTTAATAATTCCTGACTCGACCATTATATATTTATCTGAAAAATTTACGTAGTTTAAAGTTGAAATTATTTCAATTACATGAACCTGTTTAGATTAGATCTAAAGTAGTTTCATGCTTATTTCACTTGTATTTTGATTATGAATCAAACATATAACTTGGTTGGTAGAACCATATTGTAAAAATATTTTACAAACATAAAAATTATTTTCGAAAAACCGAACCCTAACCCTCAGTCCAAAATTTAATTGAGAATTAAGAAGTTGTTTGATTAGGTTCTAGGATTGTGAATTGAAGAACCTAAGACACAAACCATATCACATTGGGTTAATGGGTTAGTGGAAATTAAGTCCATTAATTGGGTTAGACCTAAGGTTAGATTAAAGATGGATTTAATTAAAGAATTGACTAAATCTAATCAATTGTTGTCTTAGATTAGGTCAAAGATTCTCTAGATCAATTACAATAGTTGTAGTTGGTCAAGTCCATGTCTTTAACGTGAACCAAATGGACTTGATTCTTGGCTAAGTGGTCTAACACGAACTGTTAGATTGACCTAATCGAAACTAATTAAACCAGTTGGTATCTAAGATAAATCAGATCGGTGGTTTTTAATTGAAAGCCCGCTTCCCAGGCCATTTCTGATGGTGTCTAAGGCAAGCTTTGGCAGACCCTCCCACCGATCGAACTTACCAGGCCTCTTGGTGAAATTATATTTTGATCAAATCACTTGACTATTCGAGCTGATCCATGTCAGCTAGGTAAATCAGTGTGACTGATTTAGGTACTCTTAGACCAGTCCTTTTAATGATCTCCCTTAAGCTGACTTGGTGAAGCCAATGGGAGGATCATGATAAGCTGGTTCATCTGACCTCCTCCTCTAAATCAATTAAATTTTTTAAAATTATTAGATCTTTAAAATGAAATAGTTATGGTGATAACTAGATCATAGCCTCCCATTAAGTGGATGATAATGTGTCCATCAGTTGGATAATCATTGGAGGCCCAAAGGCCTGGTGCTTATTGGCTGATAAAATTATCATTCATAATATGATTTCTTAACTGCATCTTTCTAAATGGTGGTTAGATTAGCCAACCAAAATTGGGCCTAATCATTCATTGGCTAGATGGGCCAAGTATGGTCATGTTAATGGTTGGACCTAACCAGACCTTTTCAGTGGAGGCCAAAGCCTATTGATTAAGGACTGGGGTAAAATTAAAATTACTAAAAATTATTTCGAGAAATAATTGGTTATGAACCTATCCTTAGATGTATATGGATTGACCAACCAAAGTTGAGCTTGTGTGCAATCTAAGTGAATTCTAGTATCCACTAAGGAATTAGGGTAATTTCTCGAATTGAAAGTAGAGGCTACCAATTCGAATAAAATAGTGGGAGAAACCTTTTAATTAAAGTTCAAATCTTTAGGTTTAATGAATCAATTACTAATTAGGTTATGATTTTTTTTTGTATAGATATGGCCACTTTCCTATCGCTCCGATCATTGTTGGACAATAAAAATTAAGTGGGACCCAACTTCGATAGCTGGTACCGAAAGTTGAAGATAGTCTTGGAGCATGAACAGATCCTATATATGATAACGGATCCTGCACCTGAGGAGCCAGCTGCCAATGCATGTGGAACAGTCAAAGATACTTACCAGAAGTGGCTCAGTGATCGGACCACAGTGCACTGCATCATGCTGGCTACCATGAGCAATGAGTTCAGTCGCAGATTTGAGATGACTCAGCCAAAGGACATGCTTCAAGTATTGAAGGATGCCTTTGGCACACCCGTTGATGCGGAGAGGCACAAGACTAGTTGTGCCATCTTCAATGTCAAAATACAGGATGGTGCCTCTATCACTGATCATGTATTATACTTGATCGAGCTGATGGAGTGTTTGAGCAAGCTCGACTTTTCCTTGCATGAGCAGCTTGGGAAAGATGCAATACTGAACTCGCTGCCCAAGTCTTTTCTCTCATTTCTCACTCATTATAGAATGACAAAGCCTGAAGTAAACTACCATGGGTTACTGGGGTTGTTTCAAAACTTTGAGAAGTATCACCAACTCCACAAGGAGTCGGTGAACTTAGTGGGAGGTTCGCCTTCTGGTTCTCGACCCTTTAAGAAAGAGAAGAAGAACAAGAAGAAGAATGTGAAGAAGGTACAAGTTCAGGCTGGGACATCAGTGCAGGGCTAGACCAGAAAGATTAAGCCCGATAAGAGCCAAGCTGAATGCTTCTTTTGCAAGAAGCGGGAGCACTGAAAGAGAAACTATCCTCAGTACATTGCCTCCCTGGACCCGAACAGGCAGAGAAAGAAGCAAGCTGTTCCTGGACAAGATGTTTATATGATAACTCCTTGTAATTTCTCTATTTGTGATATAACTGACTGGGTATTGGATATCGATAGCCCTTACCATATTTGTAATTCATTGCAAGGGTTGCAGGTCAGTAGAAGATTCGAGCAAGATGAGAGGTTCCTGAATGTTGGAGATGGAAGACCAGTTTCAGTTCTAGCATTAAGAATCTTGAAACTTGTATTTGAGTCCCATACCGTTATTTTTAATGATTGTCATTTCTGTCCCAGTTTCTTTTTAAATGTTATTTCTGTAGGCCTTCTGGCCAAAATGATTATGACATTTCAATAAAAAAATAAGTTTGTAATATCATTATGAATGGTGTTACTATTTTTTGTAGATATTTGAACAATGGTGTGTATATGTTATCACAACCTGTTAACATAGTCTATTCTACAGGCAAGCACTCTAGATTAGATGGTGTATCAGATATCTACTTATGGCACTGTAGGCTAGGTCATATAAACAAGAACAGGATAAACAGGTTGACTCAACTGGGAATCCTCGAAGCCAGTGATTGTGAATCACTTCCAACCTATGAGTCATGTCTCTTGATAAAATGATCAAGTCACCTTTTATTGAAAAAGATGAGAGAGCTACTGAGCTCTTGGGCCTAGTACATACTGATGTATGCGGGCCCATGAGCACAAGTGCTAGAAGTAGATATTTCTACTTCATCACTTTCACGAATGATCTATCCAGATATGGATATGTCTATCTGATGAAACATAAGTCGGATTCATTTGAAATGTTCAAATGATTCTGAAGTGAAGTAGAAAAATAAACTGGGAAGAGTATTAAAACTCTTCGATCTGACCGAGAAGGAGAATACCTTTCTGGTGAGTTTCTCACATATCTAGGAGAGAATGAGATTCTCTCCCAATGGACTCCTCCAAGAACATCATAGCATAATGGTGTGTCTGAAAGAAGAAATCGGACTCTATTAGATATGGTTCGATCCATGATGGGTTTTGCCTACTTGCCGATATCCTTATGAAAATATGCACTCAAATCGACCTGTTATCTGTTAAATAGGATTTCAAGTAAGTCTGTAATTAAGATTCCATATGAGATATGGACAGGACGTAAGCCAGCACTTTCACACCTTAGGGTCTGAGGGTACTCGACCTATGTCAAACGGTTAGTTACAGATAAACTTGAACCTGGGTCTGACAAATGCACATTCATAGGGTACCCCAAAGAGATCAAAAGATATTTTTTCTATCATGTTGACGAACAAAAGGCAACCTTAAGGCAACCTTTTTAGAAAAGGAGTTCCTTGGTGAAGGAACCGTTGCCTCTAAAGTTGAACTTGATAAAGTTCAACAGATAGAAGAACCGACACCAATAGCTAAACCTGAGTCAGATTTGATTAGATCAGATTCGGAGCCTAATGTACCTGCACCATTAAGACGATCCGATAGAGTTTCGCGTCAGCCAGACAGATACTACAGTTTCTTGATCCGGAATGATGATCCCATCGAACTCGATGAGAGCGATAAAAATCCGATCACCTATATGGATGCAATATAGAGATCTGATTTCGAGAAATTGCTTGAAGTCATGAAATTCGAAATGAAGTCCATGAAGGTCAACGATGTATGGACATTGGTTGATCCCCCTGAAGGGGTTAAACCCATTGGGTGTAAATGGGTCTTCAAAAGGAAGAGGGGCACAGACGAAAAGATAGAGACCTATAAAATCTATCTGGTTGCCAAGGGGTATCGTCAACATTATGGTATTGACTATAACGAGACGTTCTCCCCTATAGCAATGCTCAAATTCATTCGGATAATACTTGCAATAGCTGCCCATCTGGATTATGAGATCTGGCAGATGGATGTAAAGACAGCTTTCTTGAATGGAGAGCTGACCGAAGAAGTGTATATGATACAACCTGAGGGGTTTACATTCACAGATGAGTCCAAGGTGTGCAAGCTTCAGAGATCCATTTATGGATTGAAGCAAGCTTCTCGAAGTTGAAACATACGTTTTGATAAGGTGATCAAAATGTATGGCTTCATTAAGAACGAAGAAGAGCCCTGCATCTATAAATGGGCAAATGATCCCATTATGGTATTTCTTGTCTTGTACATGATGACATTCTCTTAATCGGGAATGACATCCCCACACTATAGGGAATAAAAGTTTGGTTGTCATCGCAGTTCTCCATGAAGGACTTGGGTGAAGCATCCTACATCCTAGGGATGAAGATCTATAGGGATAGATCTAAAAAGATGCTTGGGTTATCCCAATCCACATACATAGACACTATGCTGAAGAAGGTTCAGCATGGAGAATTCTAAGAAGGGCTATCTACCGATAGGCCATAGAATTTCTTTTTCTAAGAAGGATTGTCCGACAACTCCTGAAGAGAGAGAGCGAATGAGTAGAGTCTCATATGCTTTGACCGTGGGATCTATCATGTATGTCATGATATGTACAAGGCTAGATGTGGCATACTCACTAGGAGTAGTAAGTAAATACTAATCTGATCCTGGAGAAAACCACTGAAAAGTGGTTAAAGCCATCCTTAAGTATTTGAGAAATACTAAGGACCAATGGTTGGTTTATGGCGAGTCAGATCTAAAACTTATGGAGTTCACAGACTCCAACTTTCAATCTGACCATGATGACAGTAGAAGCGTGTCGGGTTATATCTTTACTTTGAATGGTGGAGACATCTGCTGAAAGAGTTTCAAGCAACACACTATGGCAGACTCTGTTTGTGAGGCGGAGTACATCGCAGCATCGGATACCGTGAAGAAAGCTGTGCGGCTGAGGAAATTCATCATCAAGCTTGGAGTAGCACCCTCCCTCGATGGTCCGGTCCTGCTTTACTGCGACAGTACTGGTGCCATAGCTTAGGCAAAGGAATCCAAAGCACACCAGCGGACAAAGCACATTTTGCGTCGCTTCCACCTGATCTGGGAGATCATGGATTGAGGTGACGTCGACCTTCAGAAGATCAACGAAAAGAAGAACCTGACTAACTCCTTCACCAAAGCCCTGACGATAAAGGAGTTCGACAACCACAAGTCAAAGATGAGTATTAGATGCTGTGCCGAGTGACTTTAGGACAAGTGGGAGTTGTTGGAAAATATGTCTCAAAAGTCAATCGTCAACCTGTTAATGGTTGAGCAACCTTGTATTGTAATTGATTTGTTAATAAATAAAATATATTTTTGATATTTTTATCATAAGTTTTCATCTTCTAATGAACTCCGTTGTTATGATAAAGTCCTTAGGACTATTTAGGTTCAATAAAGAAAGGATTTATCGATTAGTCCTTAAAACTGTTCACGATCAAATGATAGGCTGTTAATAAGGACGACAATTTCTATCAAGCATAGATCGTTGTAGGCCTTTTAGGTTAGTTGTCCTCTTAACCAAAAAGTATGGATACACTGGTATGGTATACAGGTAAGATGAAAGGGTACATCATCATTGAACGTGACCAACTCCAGAGCATTCTGCTATCGAGAATGTCTCTGATGGGATATAGATATAAGTGTCTCTTAGATCTGAGATCGTCTCAGTGACTTGCAAGCAACTGACTGTGCTTTGGTACTGGACTAATTAAATTTTTAATTCAATGATGGAAGGCTTATGGGCACAGTCAAGTACTTGCGAAGTCGGAGTGTGATCAAGATGGGATTGACTACTCCAAGAGTTGGAGAAGAATGAGCCGCTGTATTTCAATTTAGCAAAAATTTGGCCATGGTAATCCATCAGATGGATTTGATATTTTAAAATACAATGTGGACAACCTGATCAGAGTTGACAGTTGAACTCTGAGGTATCTTATGAGCATTTTGGTTAAGGAGATGAATTATATGGAAATTATATCCGCATGGATTCTAAAGATGCTGTTTTACACATTCGACCTATCCGACCGTCGAGTACCATTGCTAGATGGTCACTTCGATTGGTACAAAAATTTATTTCTGTACTACTGGCTTAGGTTTAGACCTATGATATCACACACATTAGGGTTCACGATTCAATCGGATGGTTGATCAATGATTAAGAATCATTCTAGGGTTAAACGATTAATACGATTGACATTTAACCTAGTGCAAGTATTGTAGGAGGATCGATTAGCAATTTGATTGCTAGTTGGCTTAATTTGATTAAGCCAATGGATTGAGATTAAATTTAATTAAATATAATTTAATTAGACTTAGTTTGGACTTGATTTGATCAAGTCCAATTGATTTATTGGATAAGCCAAGTGCAAGAAAAAACTAGTCCTAGTTCAATTAGGACTTGGGTTAACCTACTTTTTAATTTGATTAAAAAATTAAATCAGATTTAAATCAAATTTAATTTGATTAAATTAAATTTTTAATTGGGTTAAAACCTATTTTAATTAGGTTGATTTGATTTTGGTTTGATTTGGTTTGAGAAATCAAATTTGAATAAGTCATAGATTGAATCCTAGTAAGACTAGGATTCCACCTTGCACCACCTTAGCCCCCCACGCCCACTCTCTCTTATTTTGTACTACAAAACCTTCTCTCCCAGATCTTCACACACACCTAAATCTTTTCACTCTTTCTCTCTTACATGGAATGTGGTTGTGGACCAAGTCAAAGTAGGAATTAGTTTGGATTTCAAATTCTATGAGATAGAATTTTAGAAAATTAAAACTCTTTCCTTATGGCACTGATTTTATTCAGATTTTTTTTGAAATTTTTATGATTTTTATGGCACATATTGTGCACCCTTTGCTAGTGGTCCATGGTAGAAAAAGAAGGAGGGGACGCCCAAGAGTTGGGCACCCCTTGTCTTGCCCTGTTTGGATTTTTCTTGACTAGGTATTTGACCTAGACAAGGATTCTTCATATCTTTTTATTTAAGATAAATTTTTTCTTGAAATTTTTGTGGATTATAGAGTATTGAGAGACCTTTGAGGCATGTGAAAATCAGAGAGAAAGAGTGTTGGGGTGTGGAGATATAATAGACACAAAACTAAGTATCTGTGTTAGAGCAAAAAGAAGAAGAAGAGGGTCTTCTTCTAGGATTGCTGAGTTCACCTCTTTCCTTCCTCCATCTGTGAGTTTTCTGAGAGTGTCTCATATTTAAAACTCCTTCTCCTACTTCTCATCTTTGGAAGAGTCTAAATCAAGAAGAAAGAGGTATCTGATCGACCATCGAAGAAGGATCAGCACAGTACTAGCATACTGTGCTGATTTTCAGGATCAGGACTTCTGATCATGATTCGTGGGCTCGTGTGGATGACTCCTAGAGGCTGGACACATGTGCAGCTCGCAACTTCATCCTCAAATCCGAATCAGTAAAGTTAGAACGTCTAACTTGTAAGGTAATAGATCTGATCTATTATATTTTACATACATTAGATGTAGTATAGAAACATGTTGATATGATCAACATGTAGTTCTTGCTCTTTATATTTTAATTTTTGATTTAATGCCATGTAATAATCATGTAATAGGATCTAAGATCTAAAAATTCTCTGATTTTATAAGATAAATTTTGATTTATTTTAGTCTTTCGCTGCCTGATCTGGAAAAAATTTCAAGATCTAACCCTGAAATCCTAGATCTAGTTCCTTCAAGGATTGGGTCACCGAGGTTAGGCAGGAGGTCATGGGAAAGATTACCGATGCTAGTCGATCGATCATGGAGTCCTTTAAGACTTCAGTACATTTCGCACGAGAGATGGCTCAAACGATTGATAGCTTCAAAGCATCGAAGGAGTATCATGATACCAAGATTGCATTCGATCAAGAAACTTTCAATGTTGGACATGGAGCCGGATTCGAAGATTGTTGCTACCAAGTTGTTGCCCGACCCTCTAAAGCTGATCTCTCCTTTTTGGATGAGGATGAGGGCGAAGAGGAGGCTGCGAAGGAGCTAGCATCTCCTATGATTGCTGAGAGGTAGGTTGAAAATGAAGTGCCAGTGCTTGCAATTTCTCCATCACCTACCATCAGTCCATCTGAAGCATCTCTGGACCCCTTAAGAGTTGCACCCAATCCCTCCGATCTTCAAGGCGAGGTCGGTGAGTGAGACACTTTGTACTTTTTCTATTTCTTTCTTTTTGTATAAAAGTCACTATTAATGGAGCAATGTTTTTGTCTCTTTTTAATTTATGCCATCCCTCTCTCTCATGTGTTTAGTCATGTTAGCGCATCCTCGGTGGTTATGTTTCTTCAATTTCTATTATCGAGCCCTTACCGATGGCTTCTGCTGCAAGGATTAGGTCCTGTATGAGTGACCTAGAGAAGAGAGTCAAAGAATTGAATAAGAAAGCTACTATTCGAAAGAAAGAGCTATCAAAGAGTAAGAAGACGTTCGATGAGGCTTCACCAGAAGTCGATCGGCTGAAGATGACCACTCGTCAGAATGTTGTGGCATATTCCATGGGGAAAGCTTGGTTGACTCTGAGTCTGTAAAGCTATCGAAACTCGTCGAGGATGCCATCTGGGATGCCGCTGCCAAAAAGCACCACCTCCATTGCCAGCTCCATAGAGCTCAGGGAAGATTTCATAGCTAGAGTCATTGGAGGCTGCTGCCAAAGAGTTCAGATAGTGTTTCATCGATCGTATGGTGTGACTACAGAAAAAGCTTCATGCCACTTAAGAGAGGCTTTCTAGACTTGAATGATTGGGGAGAAGAGTCGCCGTCATCGAATATAAGCCAAGGGGAGGTCAGTCGGCACTTGCAGGATCTGAGGGCTTGGTCAGAGGGGGACTGGCCGACCCTATATCTCTAGGCAATACTTTCCAATGTATGTTCGATGCTAGTTATACGATCAATTTTTGGTCGTGCAGGAATCGGATCAAGGTAGTGTACTCGGGACTTGATCTCTCTAATTTTTCTTCCACAGGTGATGCCAAACACTCTCCCCTTTTGGGTAGGTCTCAGGGTGTGGAGATTTTGAGCTCAGAGCCGATGGTGAGGAGGTCCGTGATGAGGCTCCCGATGAAGCTTCAGAGTTGGGGCTGATCATGGTTCGATGTAACAATCTCTATTGTCATTAGTTCAGAGCGACGATGTTTATGTAGTCATGATAGGTTATATGAATGTAATAATGACTACTTATCTTGTTTTATATTGCCTTTTCCTTTTGCTTTGTGACGGTATAGGTCGTTCTACTTTCTTGATGAGGGCTTCTCAGCACTTTTTCGTCTGATGTCCCATGTATTGATTGCGAGTGATATTTTAACACTTCGTAACCCTTGATGTATTTGTGGTGAATTTGACCACACTGAGCGATGGTCATGGGGAATGACGATCACCACCTTTTTCGATGGAATAAATGCTGATAAGAGACATCTGGCCTATGGGAGTGCACCATGTGTGAGTGTTTGGAGCTGTGAAGCACCATCTGGATTAATTTTCAAAGTTGGAAAAGCACATCATTTATGGCCTAGGGAGCAGCTATTCCATTGAAGCTGATGATTGGTGGTTAATGTGGGTGCTTGTGCCTATAAGAAGGGGCTACTTATTGGCAAGAACTTCATCTTCCACTCTTTCTTTTTCATAGCTGTTGCAAAAACTCTCTCTCTCCTTTATCACCATGATGCCCTCCAAAAAATTCATTAAGGACCTGGTCAAAGAGAGGAGGGCCATTGAAAAGAAGGCCCTTTCATCGAGGAAGGCGAAGGGGAAAGGGTCCAGCCAGTCTTCCTCATCGTCTACCCCACTACCGTCACTGCCTACTAAGGGTGAGGATGCCCCCTCCACATTGCAAATCCCTCACACAGTCTATGAGTGCTGCATCCAGGATTACAAGGTCTCGATGATCTTTGAGGAGGATGTCATCGGTGTTGCTGCCACTGCCTTTGTCTTCGATTTCAAAGACTGCAAGGACTTGTGGTGAATGTGCCACAGCTGGACCTCCACTACCTCCTCTCTGATAACAGCGATGAGGTGGGGGCCTTTTCTTCGGATGAGGAGTGAGCTCCTCATCCTGTTTCCTTTTCTTCTTTTTTCTTCTTTTTTTTGGGTGATGTTTGAAGCATTGCTTTTTATAAATATTTTAATGAAATGCTGGTTTGTTCCTCCCCATGTGTTATGTGTATATGTTTGCTTTTGATTGATAATCTTTATTTCATTTGGTCGATCAGAGGCTGTCTCTTTTTAAAATTGATCAAAGGCTTTTTTTAGTTGACGGGCCAATCAAAGGCTTTTTCAGTTGACTGGTCGATCAAAGGCCATCATGTTTTAAAGCTAATCAAAAGCTCCTTCTGTTGACTGATCGATCAAAGATCGTCATGTTTTAGAGCCGATCAAAGACTCCTTCAATTGACTGATCGATCAAAGGCCATCACATTTTAAAATCGATCAAAGGCTCCTTCAGTTGACTGACCGATAAAAGGCTGTTGTATTTTAAAGTCAATCAAAAGCTCCTTCAGTTGACTAACCGATCAAAGACTGTCATATTTTAAAATCAATCAAAGTCTCCTTCAATTTTTTTGCAATTGTGAGTTGATGAACTGATAGAAAATCGTTATCTCTGAAAAATAGGGACTTTATTAAGGAGAGTTTGTGGGATATATTACTGATAGTATATTTGGAGGTTCTTCGAATTTTATGGTTGGAAGAATGGGGATCCATCTAGTTGTCTCAGCAAGTATATTCCTGGCTTGATGACTTCTTCTACTTAGTATCGGCTCTCCTAGTTTGGGACTAGCTTGCTTCGCTCCTCAGGTTGGAAAACTTCTACTTTGCATAGCACTAGGTTGCCAACCCTAAAGACCTTGTTTCATACCCTTGAGTTACAGTATCGGGCAACTTTGTGCTGGTAGGTTGTCATTCGGAAGTGCTTTTTTTTGGACTTCTTTGAGTAGGTCTAAGTCGGCATGTAGCCTCTCCGAGTTGGTATGCTCATCATAGTTCTCAACTCATGCCGATGGGGCCCCAATCTTAACAAGGATCACTACTTTCGGCCCACAAGCTAAGCAGAAAGAGTTTTCTCCTATTGGGACTCTTGGCGTCATCTTGTATGCCCAAAGTATATGATTAAGCTCATCAGTCCATGATCTTTTGGCTCTATCTAACCTTATTTTCAGCCCTTATAAGATAGTATGGTTTGTTACTTCCACTTCTCTGTGGGCCAGAGGATGGATGATGGAAGTAAGGTGATGTGAGATCCCATGCTCTTTATAGAACTCTTTAAATTGAGCCCCTATGAACCGATGCCTATTGTCAGTGATCAGTACTCGAGGTAGACCAAACCAACATATGATCAATTTTCAGACAAAGTCTGTCATCCTTGCTTCTGTGATGTGGGCTAGGGGTTTGACTTCTATCTATTTAGTAAAGTAATCTACAGTGACGAGCAGAAACTTATGTTGGCCTTAGGTCTGTGGAAAGAGACTGAGGATATCCATCTCCCATTGTGCAAAAGGCCAGAGGGCACAGAATGGGGTTATCGATACTACAGGTAGTAATTGTATATTAGAGTTCCTTTGGCACTTGTCACACCACATGACACAGTTCTCGAAATATTTTTGCATCATCAGTCGCCAGTAGCCCTACTGGAGGAGCTTGTAAGCCAATGCTCTCTTTCCAATATGATTCCCATAAATGCCTTCATGCACCTCCCTGAGTGCATAGTCAGCTTTGGATGGTCACAAGCATTTAAAAAGAGATAGTGAATAAGACCTCCTATACAGCTTCTCTTCATAAAGAAGATATCTGGATGATTGATATTTTATCTTCCAAGTTTTCTTTCAATCCACTAGTAGTATCCCATCTCTGAGGTAACCGACCAATGGATCGATCTAGGAGGATTTCTCGTCTATCTGCATCATGATCGTTGGTTCCTCGACATTTGGTCGGCTTATTACTTCAAAAAAGATTTTCTTGGGCAACTCAGACAGTACCGATGTCACCAGCTTAGACAATAGGTCGGTCCTAGAGTTCTTCAACCTAAGTATATGCTGAATCTCAAATTTGTTAAACATAGATGCCCGATCTTTGATCTTCTGAAGGTATTTCACCATGTTCTCTTCTCGAGCCTCATAATTGCCTTGAATGTGTCTGACGATCAGTTGAAAATCACTGCAGGCCTTCAAATTTTATATTCCCAACTCTCTGGCTATTCGAAGCCCTGCAACCAAGACTTTATATTCAGCTTCATTATTTATTGCTGAAAACTTGAAGCGCAAGGCATACTCGGCTACTGTTCCTTCTGGATCTAAGAAGATCAGTCCTATCTAAGATCCTATAGAATTGGATGAGCTGTTGGGAATAGTATCCCAAAGCCAATCATCAGTCTGTTGACGGTTGTGCTCATTCTTATATTAGTATATGAATTATAAATAAATAAAAGTTATTTTGGTATTTTTCATCACAAATTGTTTCATCTTCTAATGAACTCCTGTGTTGTGGTGAAGTCCTTAGGACTATTTAGACTCGACAAAAGAGGATTTATCGTTTAGTCCTTAAACCAGTTCGCGATCAAATGATACGTTGTTACCAAGGATGACAATGTTTATCAAGCATAGATCGTTGTGTGCCATATGGATTGGTTATCCTCTTAACCAAGGAGTATGGAGACACTGGTATGGTATACAGGTGAGATATAAGGGTACATCTGTACTGAACGTGACTGACTCCGGAGCTTTTTTTGCTATCAAGATTTGCTCCGATGGGATATGGGTATAACTGTCCCTCCGACCTGAGATCACCATGGTGACTTGCAAGTAACTCACTGCACTTAGGCACTGGACTATCTGAATTTCTAATTCAGTGATAGAAGGATGCTGGGTGTAGTCAAGTACTTGACTTATCGATACGTGTGTCAAGATGGGATTGACCACTCCAGTTTAAGAGCTGTATACAGTCATGTTTCAATTTAGCAAAATCTTGACCAGGGCAGTCCTAGTGAGGAGTCACAGGACTGTTTGAGTTGAGCACGATTCGGATGATCTAATCAGGATTGACAGTTTAACCCTAAGTCATCCTAAACACAGGGGTCAAAAGAGATGAATTATACAGTAACCATATTCACGTAGGTTCTGAATGTTGCGATTGTGACTATTCGATCAATCCAGACGTCGGGTACCATTGCTAGATGGTCACTTCGATTAGTACAGGAATTGGTTCCTATGCTACCGGCTTAGGTTCGAACCTGCGGGGTCACATACATTAGAGGTTCCTATCTGATCTGATGGCTGATAAAAAGTCCTAATGCTCATGGACTTTGAGTCCTACGTATCTGTAACTCTGTGATCAAGAATCAGGATTCTCTAATCATGAGTTTCACATATTTTGGGTACAGGGGTCAAGAGTCCCACTTGTTTGGGACTTTTTGATCAGGGTTTCATATCGATGAACTCTGATGCCCGATTGCTCATTGGATTTGGATTCAATATTTATGAGAGATTTAATTAGTAATTTGATCATTAATTAACTCAATTTGATTAAGTAATTATTTTTGAATCAAGTCCAATTGATTGGATTCAGTTAGGTTTGACTCGATTAGGTTAAGTGTTGACCTAATCGCTAAGGTGTTTTGGTCACTGATTTGATCAGAGATTGAGCTTAGTCAATTTCTGATTTGATTAAGATTTTATTGAGCTTAATTAAGTCTAATTAAGTTGGATTTAACTTAGTCTAATTGTGCCTAACCTATTTTGATTAGGTTGGCTCAATTAGGTTCAAACCACCTTAACTAATCTCCCTGCGCCACCTCACTTCTCATGCGCCCATTTGAATTCACGAGAAACAACTTCTCATAAATTTTCTTCCATGCAGAAGCCATCCCATGCCCCTCCATTTATGCACCATTTATTTGGATAAAAATGGTTGGTTGGCCATTCAAATTCAAAAGAAGTTTGAATTTGAATGGGGCAACCAACTCCATGTGCCAACTTGCCTTATCCTCTTTTGTGCACCATTTGCTTTACACGAGAAAGAGTTTCTCTTGTAAACTCTCCATGCACAAGAGAGCCCATGCCCCTCTCTTCTCATGCGTAGAGTGGATAGGAATGAGTTGGTTGGCATTTGAATTCAAATTCGATTTGAATTCAAATGAGCAACCACTTATCTTTATCCTCTCACGCGGTAAAAATACTGCAAAGATGCGGTCTTGCATCATTTTAAAAAAGAAGATAAGATAGAGCGTGCACATAAGATATCTGAGAGAAAAGGGTGGCGTGAGAGAGCTTTCTTGCATGAAAAAAGAAAAGAAAAGGAGAGAAAAGAAAGAAACAAGTGGGCGCAAGTTTCTTCGGAGTGTACCCTAGGGTTTTGGCTTAGGGTTCGAGAAGTGAGAACGTGAGCTACGAGTGTCGTAAGCCCACTAAACTTCAGGAAGAGCATCATCAACCTCTTAAGTATATCTGCTGATGATCTGGAGCATCCGAGGAATCGACAGATCAAGATCGAAGGAGTTCGATAAACATCGACCGTCAAAAGGATTCAGCCACGAACTAGTATTCGTGAGGAGCCGATCAGATCGGGAGCTTTGTGTGGATGATCCGTAGAGATCAGACACACTATGTGGCTAGATTACGATGATCAGACTCTCCCGACAGTGATCAGATTACGTCGATCAATTACCCGCACAAAGGTAATGTGTTCTGAACACATAACAGTAAAATATTTTCTGTAGAAGTTTGAATTTCAAATTTAAATGCATGCTATGTATATATCATATTTAGATCTTTGTGTAAGATTTATATATATTAATTAATTAGATTAATTAATAATTTTCACTGTAAAATTGTAATTTAAAAAAAAAATTAAAATTATCGTTTTACTCCTGCACTAAAATTTACTTCAAATGGTATCAGAGCAGGTTCTAAAATATGATATATATATATATATATATATATGCATGCGTAGATTAAGTTGTAATCTAAAAGTTTAAATTTAAAATTTAAAATTCAAAAATTTAAAATTTAAAATTTAAAATTTATTTGAAATTCAAAATTTAGAAATTTGAAATTCAAATTTTGAAATTTAAATTTTGAAATTTAAAATTTGAAATTTAAAATTTAAAAATTTAAAATTCAAAATTTAAAATTTAAAATTTAAAATTTGGTTGAAATTTCAAATTTGAAATTCAAAAATTTAAAATTTGAAATTTGTTTAAAATTTAAAATTTGAAATTTAAATTTTGAAATTGGTATATTTAGATATACTTGATCCAAGTAGCAAGTAGTCTAATTGGGTTGGTTGCCATGGTCGTCCGATCATAGAAGAAAAGTAGGGTTTAAAGGCTCTCTCCTCCCATTCGATGGGGTTCTCCTATGACGGTAGGGGTGCCGCTGTAATTATATCCCATGCAGACAAAGCAGCGAAAGAAATTAATTATAAAAGTTTAATTGTGAAATTTATCATGAATGTGTTAGATTAGATCTAAAGGAATATTCATGATTTATTTTGATTGAGTTATTTTCTATTATATAATTAGTAATAGGATTGCTGTCTATGAAATGTGCTGATTTGTTTGTGAAATGAGTCAACACATTTGGTGAACAAAAAATAAAATCTTTCAAATTTAAAAATTATTTTCGAAATATCAAACCCTGATCCATCAGCCCAAATACTTAATTAAAAGAATTAAGTGTTGTCTAGTTGGTCTAGAATTGTGAATTAAGACCTAAGACAATTGCATAAACTTGTGGGTCAATGGGTTAGATGGATTAGGTCCATAATTAGATTGGACCTAAGGTTAGCTTAAAGAAATGGACTAAATTAGAGTAATTGATCAAATCTAATCAAAAGTTGAATTAGATTATGTCAAGGACACTTTAGACTCAACTCCAATAGTTGTAGTTGAATGGGTCCATGTCTTTAACTTGACCAAGATGGATTTAATTCATGGCTACGCGATGGAACCCTATTTACTAAGTTGATCAAATTAAAACTAATGAACCGGTTGGTGTTTAAGGCAAGTTCGGCAGTTTGACCAGTGGTTTTTAAGTGGGAGCTACTCGCATTGATTCGATCTCTGACGAGTTAATGGCATATCCCCACCACTGATCTCACTTAACTGGCCAACCTGGTGAGTTAGGTTTTGATTAGATCACTTGGTGATTAGGGCTCACCCATGTCATTAGGTAAATCAGTGTGACTGATTTAGGTGCTCCTAATACCAGCTTTAATTAAATCTTTTTTTAATCTGACTTGGTGAAGTCAGTGGAAGGATTGAAATTGGTTGGTTAATTTCTTCTAATCTATCCTTTAATAAAATCCTCAAAAATTATTAGGTCCCTAAAATGATTAAGTTATAGTGATAACTAAGTCATAGCCTCCCATTAAGTGAGTGATAATGAGTCCATTAGTTTAATAATCACTGGAGGCCCAAAGGCCTGGTGCTTATTGACTAATGAAATTATCATTCATAGTATGATAATTTGGTTGAGTCTTTCTGATGGTGGTCAGATTGGCCGGCCAAAGTCGGGTCTGATCATTTATTGGTCCGATTCACCAAATTAAGTTATGTTAATGGTTGGACCTAACCAGATCTTTTCAGTTGAGGCCAAAGCCTACTGATTAGGTTCTGGGGCAAAATTAATTACTAGAAGTTGTTTAGAGAAACAACTGGTTATGAACCTACCCATAGATGCACATGGGTTGACCAACCAAAGTTGGGCTCGTGTGTAGTCTGTATGGATTCTAGTACCCACTAAGGAATTAAAGTAATTCCTCGAATTGGAGGTTGAGGCTACCAATTCATAAAAATACTGGGAGAAATTTTAGACTAAAGTCCAAGTCTTTAATATTAATAATTTATATACTAATAGAGGTCTGGTTTTCCTTTATGCAGCTATGGCCATTACCCTGTCGCTCCGGTCATTATTAGATAATGACAAGCTCATGGGACCTAATTTCGATAGCTAGTATCAAAAATTGAAAATCATCTTTGAGCATGAGCGGATCCTTTATGTAGTAACAGATCTGACACCTGAGGAGCCAGCTCCGAACGTTAGAGGGACGGTCTGAGATGCTTACCAGAAGTGGCTCAACGACTGCACCACCGTTCGGTGTATAATGCTAGCGGCAATGAATGATGAGTTCAGTCGTAGATTCGAGAATGCCCAGCCACAGGAGATGTTTCAAATGTTGAACGACTCCTTTGGCATGCCTGATGATGTTGAAAGGCACAAAACTAGTTGTGCCATTTTCAATGCTCGGATGAGGGATGGGGCCTCAGTCACTGATCATGTACTGTACATGATCGAAATGATTGAGCATCTA